>NC_083777.1:4327500-4627500 GCF_963514075.1 Conger conger
TTAAACCTTATTTTTGTGTAAAACTTCACACATATATTTAGTGCCCTGACAGCATATTTATTAAACTAAATTTCTTCAAAAATGTTAGTTTGATGAACTTCATGATTTTAGAGACGGGAAGAGGAAAAACTCAATGCTGTTTCAAGAGGACAGCCTGCTTTGGCACACTTTCTGTGTAATGTGTCTATTTCTGTTTTGTTATTTACTATTTTCCTGTCCTTCTGAAATGTACTGTATGTACTTATCACTCATGCTTTCACCATTCCTTACTGCTAAATGTTTTATTTTGAACTCTAAGTGTCAAACCTATGGCATCTTTAAACAGTGACTGCACTCACTGTTTCAGCCTGGATCCGCCTTTTACGCAGTAAAAAAAAAAGCATTCTGGAGTGCATTCTGTGTCCATCTCATTTGCATAAACTATTCACCAACCAATCAGGTGCCGGCAGTGTTCCATTTCGTATTGAACCGTAACAGCTTGAAAATGAGCCGTTAAATTAAACTGACAAATTTGTCGGCTTAAACAATTTTTCGACTGGACATCTGATTGACATCACAATTGGGGCCGGGACAGTTTTTCTACCAGTTAATTTATATGCCAGAAATATTATTATTAAGTGTTGAAATACATTTCGTAAATTAACTAAAAAAACCTGTGATCTAGAATGTTCTTACCCCTTAACACATGTTTGGACAGTCTGCACTGACTCATATCTGCACTATTCCGTTGTGTCCAGGGAGCGGCAAAGGGTCCTCTTTGTCTCACACCCCTCTACTGTGTTCTTCTGGTCGCTGCTAACGACCACACTGCTACCACGGGTCCACAATCTGCACTCAAATCAACATTCAGTCTTAACACTGGTGTGGAAATAAAGACCAGCTTTGGTCTTTTCTTCACAAAAAAGTATGTTTCACAAATTCTTATTGGTGATATCAGGGGCCTAAATCACAATCCAGGCCTTCACCATTTTGTAAACAGTTTTTACTGTGTATAGTAGGCGCTTTATACATATCTACAGTAGCAATATTTGACAAATGAATTACATTGATGAAGCAGCTTCATCTACATATATTTTGGTTGACTTGTTGTACTTCATTGATAATGTGTATGTGGATTTGTGCACATAATATCCTTTTTAAAAATAATTGTATTTTTGCTTATGTGGATTTGATGTTAATGTTTTTGTTTCCATGTTTGTTCTATGTTGTCAACAGACCAATGCATGATCATTTCTGCTTAAATAAAGTTTGTAATTTCATGCTGTGAAGCTAGTTGTCTGGATCTTCCCTCCATGTTGGTATTTTATTTGATAACATTGTTTGACCCACTCGAGCTATGTTTTGAAACAGCTTGTACCAATTCAGACAAGCCACCCACCCATACCAGCTTCATGACCAGCTTGGGCATGCCGGTTGACCAGCTCATACCCAGCTAGACCAGCTTCATGACCAGCTTGGGCATGCCGGTTGACCAGCTCATACCCAGCTAGACCAGCCTCATGACCAGCTTGGGCATGCCGGTTGACCAGCTCATACCCAGCTAGACCAGCCTCATGACCAGCTTGGGCATGCCGGTTGACCAGCTCATACCCAGCTAGACCAGCCTCATGACCAGCTTGGCCATGCTGGTTGACCAGCTCATACCCAGCTAGACCAGCTTATGACCAGCTGGCAGAGCCGGATTTCACAGCAGGGCCGTGAACAGACTACATTCCACATGCGATGTTCAGGCTGGATTCTCATCTGTCTTTTGCACATTATTAATTAGATTAACAGGAATAACTAATTCATTAATTTAATTGAAAAGAGACTGCAGGTGCCCTGGGAAAGCGGCTAGTATTGGGCATAATTAATCCCTTTGTGGGTAATTAATCCACCGCTGATTCAGGATGACTCAAGCTCTCAGGGAGTCAGGTCACCGGCAGTGAAGCTTCTAGGGAGGTGATTTCTGAAAGAAAACCGGACTGGAATCCCCACTGAATCCACTCTATGAATATGAAATTACAGTGGGAAAGGCCAGTTTGAGGTCAGCTCATGTGAACACCGTGAGTCTGACTTACTGTGCAGTTTGGTAACTGTGTTTGGGGGCGTGAGGCGGGATCCTCTCGATAAATATGAGGTTGGTTTGACAGAATGTCACCAGTGACATGCACTGTAGCCTCGCCATGAATGCTGGCATGATTGCTTTAGCATGGTGTGACGGTATGTAACATTGGCACTCACACTGTGGTGTCTGAGACTTACCACTCCGTTGTGACATGAGGCCACTAAAGCTAGCGTGCGCGCTCTAGAACTATGCATCGCCATAACAACACACTGACC
This sequence comes from Conger conger, assembly GCF_963514075.1. Lineage (NCBI taxonomy): Eukaryota > Metazoa > Chordata > Actinopteri > Anguilliformes > Congridae > Conger > Conger conger. The sequence continues at coordinate 4,329,823 of NC_083777.1, forward strand.
GAAGACTGCTGCAAACCTGGATTACATCTGAAGCCTTTAATGCAGGAAGTACGAAACAATTGAAGGCAAACGTCGAAAAGCGGGGAATGGTTTAACAAAGGGTACTGTCAGTTAACAGTCAGGACAGAGGGCCCCAGACTGTTCCAGAAAGAGAGAGAGGCAACAATAAGAGGAGAGAATGTGTAATAGATTTTATTCTTAGAGGGGAGAGAGGTCGAGAGATGCAGTCCAGCCCAGTTCCATAAACACTGGCTCTGGCAAAAGTAGAAAGGCTTACAGCGATTCTCAATAACCCCTTCTGACCTGCCATGTCTAAAAAAAGTGATTTCTTCATGAAAAAAAAACTATCCAGCGCAAAAACAACTGTGGTAGCGGGTCAGCAAAAGTGTACAGATCCATTAATGATTCCATGGAACCACTGCGCAATGCTCAAAAATAATATCAATAATATTTCTTCCTCTGGTTTCATTATTAAAACATTTTGTCATGTGTATAAACTGTATTTTCTGAATACTCTGGACTGCTCTTTATACAAACAGATCGGGTTACCATGAAACAGAAACGGATTCAGAAAAAGAAATGTCAACTTCTTCACAGATTTTCTTTGGAGAAGAACTAACTCTCTGTCCACTCTAAGATCTTCTCCATTTTTTATTTGTCCTGTCTGACCTCCACACCAAGGCCCATCCATACATCTGTTCCACCTTACCCAGGATCAGATCCACCTCCTGCACAGAGATAAGCCATCCAGGCAGGGACACAGACCCCCCTGCCCATTCCCCTGGAATCTGTTTGAAGTAGGAAAGGGGGTATTAACTTTGGTTTCCTGTGAAAGACCCAAAAAGGACTCTAAAATTTGCCCCCAGAAAACCCCCAGAATATCTACAGAGCTTTCAGAAAGTTGATTATTTTTCATCTTCCTATTACAAAGTTAATTTTAGTTCTACTCATAAGTAGCCATGAATTGAAATTGACTAAGGCATTTTGATATATTGTTGCTGATATTTAGTACACTATATGAATTGCATATTGCCAAAATGGAATGACATGATGACATGGAAATTGCTGCCCACCGATGCTCTCTGTTTAACTTGGCAGACTCAGAGGAATGGGAAAAAATTCAGAAGGCAAGGTTAACTGAGGCAAGGTAAAAAATGTAATGTTAACTGTCACATGGTTAGTAGGAACTATCACTTTGTCTTGAGAGCAAAAAAGTAAGTGCGCAAGTTTCCCTTTTGTATATACAGTACATAGTTTATACCCCTTTGTTTCTCTGCTTGGTTATTTGAAGCTGAAAACCAAGGCAATACCAATACTCGGTGAGACCGTCTAGGCCTGTATGGTTCTACCCCGGCAGATGTGCTTGCTGGATCACTGTCTTCCTCCAGACCAGTAATGAATGGGGGCAAAGCCAGGAGCTTTCACGGACTAAACATAGGATGTGGTTTGGAGGAGCCGCTGTTGACTCAAGGGGATTTAGAGGAGAATTTCGAAAATTTGCTCAATGCTCCTCTGAGGAGCCAGTAACCCTTAGTAGAGAGGAGTGTGGACGCTGGTTGGCATTCTCACAGTTGTTTTTCCTGGTGTTTTTCCTTCATACCCAGTTCTTAGGAAGTATGCAAGTTAGGGAGTAGATCTTCTGTGGAGCCTTTAGATTTGGCTATATATCTGTTAGCAGCCTGGGTAAGAAGTCCAGGCGTGGCCTTGTAGTGGACCATGTAAAGACACTGTGTCAACAAACAAGATGTCATCTCTGCCATCAAAATAGCAAGACAGTCAAAATTACACATCCGCTCTCTGCCGCAATGTGTGTGGGCGAATTCGCCAGTGATTTCGAACACCTCCATGCCTCAGCCAAACTTTGACGCCCTTTGAGTCCTGTGCTCTCAGCTGAAATCAGTTAGTCTAACTGGGTGAGAGAGGGGTGAAGGGGTGAGGGAGGTTAGGCTATGTGGCAGGGTTAGATGCTCGACTGTAAAACCGAGCTATGACCAGCTCGAAATGACCAGCAACCAGCTGTTTCAAAACCCAGCTTGAGCTGTTTTTTTAAGATTATGCTAGCCCCCTGCCCAGCATATCTCTGGATAGGGCTACCTGCCTGCCTTACCTACTTCAATCGACTTGTTTTGATTTGTCCCCCCAATGGTGAGTGAAAGGGGGCGAAAGCCAAAGTCGTTTCCCATCTCTGTTCTCCAGGCTGGAGTGGGGGGCTAGGGCCCCTAAATCTGTAAATCTGGCACTAAGGATATTTGTGTCTCGACCCCTCCTGATTAGCGCTGATCCATTGACTTCCCTGCCTTCCTCTTCACAGACACAAACAAGAGGGGCAGGAGCCTGCCTGCCATCAAGCACAATGGAACTACTGCCATCTCCTGGTCACTGCAGGTAGTGCATGAGGTTAATGGAGTGCAGGGTAAGTTGTTTGAATATTTGTAAATCACCTTGCTTTTGAGCTTAAAATAGTACTTTCAATGGATTCAAAATAAATTTTGTGCTGTGATGCTGTTTTGAGTTTGTAAATGAGTTATGTCTTTATAAATGGGCACACACACACAAGCTCACACAGAAATATGTTCCTTTCTGTGACTATGGGCTTATAACATGTATAGACGTCAGATATCATGGTTTTGGACGATCCTCTTAATTTGCGCCTTATCTAAAATATTGATGCCTGGCCACTACAGCATATGGCTCCTCGGAGTTAGTGAAATATTGTTTTTAAAAAGGAATAATTACCCTGCAGTGCAGTGGGAGCAGACCATGTTTTATTGTGTTAAAATACTGCACATTTGTATGGGGTTTTATTGGAAATGTTCACAGTAAAATCAGGGCTAATGTAATGCACCTTGATGGCATGGAACATTGTATTTAACAGAACAATCGTTTGAGGAACCACTTAGAGAAGATAATGATTGAGGACTTGCCTAGCAGCCTTATACGAGTTTAACACCACGGCATTAAAATGTTTGGCCCTGCTGTGTGACAGCCCTGAAATTCAACAGTGCAACAGGGACATCACATTTCAGTGAACAATTAAATGAGCATTAAGGGGCAAATAAAAAGCCATTATCTATTGTTTTCTAAAAAGATTTCTTTTCAGCCCCCACTAAACTCTAGGGCATCAGCCACTTCAATTTTATTTGTACAGCACTTTACACAATATTGTCACAATGTTGCTTCACAGAGTAGGAGAACAAACACCAGACCTGAATCCCCAAATAGCAAAAAAAAAAAAAAAAATCCCTTGTGGTGAGAAACTCCTATGGGGGGAAATCTCAGGAGGAACCAGGCTCTATCCCACAATTAGCATCAGATGCTCCTGACAAGCTGTACGTCCACTTAGGCCAATTACATTTCACAGAGTCAGTCAAACAGAATAAAATGATCAATAGTCTCAAAGGCCAGAAGCACAAGTAGAGATGCAGATTGAGTTCCTTGAGAAGTGCGGTTTCTGTGCCGTGGTGAGGTCTAAACTCAGACTGAAAGACTTCCAGAATTCTATTGGATTGTAGAAAGGAGTGAAGTTACTTTGTTAATGCATTTTCTAGGAGGAAAGGGAGATTCGAGATATGTCCTTTTGAATTGCAGACCTATCAAAATGCAGCTGCTTAAGAATAGGCTTAATAACTGCTTCTTTGAGGGACTGGGGTACATGTCCAGACATAAGGCATTGATAACATTTAATAAAGGAGTGCCAATTGCAGGCAGCAGTCATTTTAACATTCTTGCTGGTAGTCTATCAGGTAAGTAGAGTTTAGGCACTGGTTAAATTCCCAGACTCCGGTCCGGTATGGGACAAGCAGACCCACAATGTGACTCAAGGTTCAGGTCCCGTTCCCCAGCAGGGAGCTGGTCCACCTCAATGCATCCAGAGGCCCAGGGTGTCACCACCTCCAGCCCCCACCACCTTCCCTTTGCCAGTGGACCTGTGGACCAGTGGAGAGTCTCTCCTCCTCTGGGCCTACCATCAGGCGAGCCACACACAAAGAAAAACAAAAATCAAGAGAGAACCAACGCACAATATAACTCGAACCCAGTCAATTTAACAAAATAAAAATGAACAAAGAATATAAAACTGACATTTAGCTAGGCACAAAACCCAACCCAAAAGGTTAAACCACCCTGGGTTTATGCCATGACCGCAGGAGAGAGGACCAGCAGAAGCCTTAAGAGAACAGAAATAAAGGAAGATGTTCGGCACTGTAGAAGTTTCCAGTATACAGAACTAGATGTTGCGTCTGTGCCAAAGCTTCAACTCAAGTTCAACTGGGTTTCTCACTAATGTGCCCCCATACACAGACCACCAGTACCACCCATCCATCACTGAATTCTGCCTCCCTTTGCCCCCGCTCTATGCCTGGCCAAATACCTGAACACAACCAGAATCAGCTGTGCTGCTTCCCTGCCAGTGCGACCAGCAATCATCCAATCACCTTGGAAAATGCCTCAGATGGATACCAATCAACCAATCAACCAATCCCCTGCGGTCTCCCTGCCTGGCCACCCCAGACATTTCATACATGTTTGAGAGCACAAGTCTAGTCATTATCCCAGGGTGCAAGCTTTTTCTGAGATATTTTCTTCCTTTCAAGGGGTTCAAAGGCATCCAGGGTTCTGCAGAGTGTGAAGAAACTGCACAACACAATTCCTCTCAACGATCTCAACAGTTCAACTAGACCTCAACATTAAGCCCTCTCAGGAGCCTCTCAGGAGCCAGGCCAGGAATGAGTCAGCCTCATTGCTAACCCACCAAGCCAGCGGAGAGCCGCAGGGTGTGCTGCTTTTTGTTTTTGCCTTAATATCCACAATCAATCCATGTTCTGCTTCAGACCTAAGGAACCAGGTGAGTTAACAGTGTAGTAACTGTAACTGCTTTCATTGATTAATTAAGTGCCGAGTAACAACACAAACCAGCATACCCTGCAGCTCTCCAGGACCAGGAATGGGAAACCACTGCACTAAGCCCTGGGAAATACTGCTGAAAATGAACAGCAAACCAGCTACCATGTTAGATAGGTTACCAGCACTAGCTGGTTGACCAACTCATCCCCGGCTAGACCATCTTTTGACCAGCTTGGCCATGCTGGTTGACCATCTCATACCCAACTAGACCAGCTTATGACCAGCTTGACCAGCTCAATTTTACAGCAGGGTAGTCCCACACTTGCCTCTTCCAGTTATCTGCTTTAGCCCTTGTTCACAAAGTGAGAGATAGTGTGAGTGAGAAACAGAGAGAGGATTTAAAGGCCTGTCTTTTGGTGAGCGCATTATCAAGATCAAAAAGCTCTTCTCTTCCTTCATAAGAATTCTTCCCACACTCACACTCACGAGCACCTCATTTATGAGTCCCTGCAATTACCCAGCCCCTCGTTCCCTGTGCTCTGGTCCGACTGCCAGATTAGAGGAGAGGCAGGCAGGGGAGACAGACCAGACCAGGGAAGCAGACTTTGTGCTGGTTATTGCAGGTTAAGTCCCTGACATCATCAACTCATCTCAAAAAACGAGCTCCTTTTCTTTTGTGCTCACAGAGGTGAGGCCAATATGCAGGGCCCCATTTCTTCCCTGAATTAAAAAGGCTCAAGAACAAAGAACAGAACATTTTCCATTTTCATTTATCAGTTTAAATATTTAAACGTGCCACAAATGGTCTGCAATGCGAAATCTATTAATATTACATTGGGCAGAAAATTCTCCCTGGCTATTTGCAGTTTTATGATGTAATGCTGGCCAGCATATATAGTGGAATTGATGGGCTATTAGCTTCAGTGGCAAGGAAAAAAGATTTAACTACTGTGCATTTTTCTCAAAGATTTGACACATTCATCTTCTAATATAGAATTTATACATGAAGCAACTTTACACTTGTCCTTTCGATTAAATTAATTTTTCTCCATGGCATTGCCATCTAGCATTTTCTGAATACTTTATGTGAAGTACAGACATCCAGTGCCTGAAAAACAAAACAATCTGACAAATATCAAGTATACCACATAAAAAACAGTCATTTCCTTTTTCACTTTGGATCAAATTCCCTTAAACCCATTTTTACTGTTAAATAATTCAAGGTGTCTGCTTTGGTGCTGGGTAGGAAGACAGTATTGGGTTTTTAGCTTTCGCTTTCACTGAAAGCATCATTTTTTAAAGCTATTTTCTGGGAGCTGAGAGCTGTCCCCTTGACGTGGGGCATGTGTGGTGAGAACCGATGTGAGTCATAAGCAGGGCTGATCTATGGGCCGCGGCTCCTGACGGACTCCTGCTCTTCCTGCACAGCCCCAGCAGGTGGAGTAAACAGGACGAGCACGGGAGCAAATGAGTCGTCCCATTTTCAGACCCATCCCTCAAACTCCCGACAGACAAGTTCATCTTCCTCGCCTTCTCCTGCCCTGCAGGGTCTCAACCTCACCTGCAGAGGGCAGTGAAGTCATTCATTTATTTGGCTACCTGTGCCACCGGGTTTTGTGCATTACACTTTCTCATTTTCAGTTAAAAGAAGCAATTTGCTAGATATTGGAAACGGTGAAGATTAACAGTGTCGAGGAAAATCACATAGAAATCCAGTTTTAGTCTCCATCTTCAGTGTTGAGCATTAGCAACTGCCTCTCCAATTCAGTTACTAATGCACATCAAAGTACATCAGCACGTCTAGATCTAGATAAAATGTTTCAAATGTTTTTAAATGTATCTTTTCATTACTTAGTTTCTATGCAGCGTTTGCTCATTAATTACAGTTGGTTTATTGTCTCACCCCAGGACTGGTCATGCTCTGGACTCCTCCGTTTGAATCCCCCAGCTCTACAAGGTATGCCATAGGTGTCACTCCAATCAGCGTTCAGCCAGTGATGTCCCTAGATAACGTCCCTTAGGCCCTGTCATATCCTATTGCCAAAGAGACATGTCAATCCAGGTTTGATTCTGACTAAGTGACATGTGCCCCTGCCATGTACAGCACTGAGATAAGAGTCTAATTTGATTGAAGGAGGGTGGGGGAGGGGGGCAGAACTGAACAAATACAATTTAGTGGGAAGAGCATAGCTCACGAGCATTGGTCCGTGATTCAGCTGGTCAGTTGATGTTCTTCATTGTTTGACATTGAAACGGCAGGGTGTGGAAGGGCAGATTTAAGACAGAGCTCACAGGAGAGGTAATTGGTGATGGAGTGAGCAGGAGTGAGCAGTGCATTCTGGGCTCTGCATTCCTGTCCCCACAGCGGCAGAGTGCAGGCAGGACAGGAACGCTGTCTCAGCTCACGACACCAGCTCATCTCAGACGCACGGGTAGCAGACAGAGGGCTGTTCATTTTCACTGTTGCTGCGAAAAAACAGGCCCGGATCAAATACATAACTGTTTTTGATTCAAATACTTTTACATATTTCTCAATTGATCTTGACTGGTGCAATTAAGCCAACCAAGAAGACCAGAAGGTGGGTTTTGCACTTTTTGTGTATATTTAATAGATTCCAATACACCAGACAAACTCAGAAAAGCATAAAAAAGTATTTGAATCCTCAACAATTACATATTGGTCTGGAAAAAATAGATCAGTCTGACTGGGAATTCTCTTCCTCGATCTCGGCTTTTTTACAGGAGAACACTTTGCTTCGCCTCTCCACTGCCCGAGGACAGCAAGCACCCAGTCTGGCTGCATCACCCCGAGGCGAAAAGCCTCTTTCCTGTGAGCCTCTGAAACAATGCCGATCTCTCCGCCGTCACCATAGGAACAGGCTCCACCCCCAGCAGCCCCTGCTTTCAGCCAGCCACGCTCACCGAGGACAGGGGCACTTCTTCTGTCTTTCTGCTCACTTCTCTTCAAGTGTTATCCATAATTTAGAGGTGAAACCCTGTTTTACACTGTACGATTAGAAGAAAAACACTCAATTCTGTAACGCGTGTGAACGTCTTTCCCTTTTAGTACTTACTGTAGTTCTTAAGTGTGCTTTTGTGCGCTATCCAAGATTTTTATAGTTAACTATCACACTGAAAATATAATTTACACAACTCTCCGCACTGGGTCAAGCATTTTGTTTTTCTTCTTCGAGCAGAGGGATTGGTGGGTGGGGATGTAAACAGTGGCCCGTTTCCGTGCGCTGGTCCGTCGTTGCCGTGCGCGGGCGGGCGGGCAGAGCCCCCTACCTCTGGCCCCCTGCTGAGTCGCAGTCCTTCGATGGCGTGAGTGATGTGCGCGCCGTCAGATAACGGTCCCCAGGGACACCGAGGCTGCGGGAGACTCGAGTTCCATGACAGGTTGCGTCAGCGCGGCGGAGTCACCCCCTTGTTGTTTGCCACATGGGAAAAATGCTTCTGATGTGTACGATGGTAAGGCAATCCTTTTCAGATGCAGCCCGCTAATTAGCGTAGGCTACAGTAGATCCATGGTACATTCCAGCTGGTTTGTTCATCTGTTTTTATCACATATGTCAACTATGGACGAACGAGGGACTCAAATTAGCGTTTGAGCTGTCGCCGAGAATTCACACAATGTCAAGCATGAATTTGGCATTATTTTGTGATATGACCAAAAAAAATAAGTCTGCTCATTTGGAAAATCAGTTCAGTCTTTAAGAAGTCTTATTCTTCACCAGTTACATTCAGCATTATTATTCATCTGAACAGAATAGAGTAATTCTATCTGTAATTTGGCTGTAAGACTAATTAACTACAATCATTACAATTGTGGTCCATTTGTGCTCTGGTAGGGTTGGGGGTGGTGGTATTTGTCAAGGAGGTGTGGGTGCGCATGTACACTCACCAAGCACAAACATTTTTACTTTATTACACCTACTTATTCATGCGATTATCTAATCAGCCAATTGTGTGGCAGCAGTGTAATGCATACAATCATGTAAATACGGGTCAGGAGCTTCAATTAATGTTCACATCAACCATCAGAATGGGGAAAAAATGTGATATAAGTGATTTTGACCATGATTGTTGGCGGCAAGTTGGTGGTTTGAGTATCTCAGAATTTGTCGATCTCCTGGGATTTTCACACAAAGAATTGCAAAGAATGGTGCAAAAAAACTAAAAACATCCAGTGAGCTGCAGTTCTGTGGGCAGAGAGGCCTTGTTAATGAGAGACATCAGAGGAGAATGGCCAGACTGGTCAAAGCTGACAGGAAGGTGACAGTAACACAAATAACCACACTTTACAACGGTGGTATGCAGAAGAGCATCGCTGAACACACAACGCATCATAACTTTAAGTGGAGAGGCTATGCCTGTGTGTGTGTATGAGGGTGTGCATGTGTATGTGTGTGCATGTGTATGAGTGAATGTGTTGTGTGTGTATGTGTATGAGTGCATGCATGCATGTGTGTGTGTACTGAATGTGTATGAGCCCATGCATGCAAGAGTGTGGGTGTGTACATGCATGTGTGTGTGTACTGAATGTGTATGAGCCCATGCATGCAAGAGTGTGGGTGTGTACATGCATGTGTGCGTGGGAGGGAGTGGCATGTGTGTGTGTTCTTGTGTATGTGTGTGTGCTGTATGTGTGTGTATGTGTGAGTGTGTATATGTGTGAGTGTGTGTGTATCGGGGGGAGGGAGTGGCGTGTGTGTGTGTGTATGTGTGAGTGTGTGTGTATCGGGGGGAGGGAGTGGCGTGTGTGTATGTGTATATGTGTGTGTGTGTGTGTGTATGTGTGAGTGTGTGTGTATCGGGGGGAGGGAGTGGCGTGTGTGTATGTGTATGTGTGCGCGTGTGTGTGTGTGTGTGTGTGTATATGTGTGAGTGTGTGTGTATCGGGGGGAGGGAGTGGCGTGTGTGTGTGTGTATGTGTGAGTGTGTGTGTATCTGGGGGAGGGAGTGGCGTGTGGAGGAAGCAGAAGCAGACAGAAAGGATTCCGTAGTGAAGTGGAAAATCTGGGGCGCTTTGGAATGAAAAGACGGCGGTCCCTCGTCGATGTCACTCGTGCAAGGCGGGGGTGATGCGCGCGGACAGGAGTGTAAACAGAGGGCAGATTGTGCAGAGAGCGTGAAAACGGCCCAGCCCAGAGGAGCCTGCAGCGCGGGCTGCCCAGGGGAGACGCCACGGCCCCTCCCTGTGCCACACACACAGACTGGTCCACTCGACGCCTGCCTGTGATCCACACATACACAGACTGGTCCACTCGACCCCTGCCTGTGCCACACACACACAGACTGGTCCACTCGGCCCCTCCCTGTGCCACACACACACAGACTGGTCCACTCGGCCCCTCCCTGTGCCACACACACACAGACTGGTCCGCTCGACCCCTGCCTGTGAGACACACACACAGACTGGTCCACTCGACCCCTCCCTGTGATCCACACATACACAGACTGGTCCACTCGACCCCTCCCTGTGATCCACACATACACAGACTGGTCCACTCGACCCCTCCCTGTGATCCACACATACACAGACTGGTCCATTCTGTCCCTCTCTGTGCTCCACACACACACAGACACACATACACACCACTGGCTGAGATCGGGGTGGTGCAGGTGGGAATATGGTACTGCTGTTGACAGAGCTAAAAATAAATAAAAAAAGGATACCAGTATTATGGCCACGCTGATGATATGTCCACCCTGTTGTGCTGTAGAAAAATGTTTTTCCATATATATCATTTTAAGATTAATCAAATAGGCCGAAGCCCTTATCTTTGTTGTAGCCTTAGCAGTTGAAATTGTACTTCCCTCTTGGGTCTTTCAGCACACTTATCCCTGGTTATGGGTATGCACTTTGCACTTTGTTGTACGTTGTTTTACATTCCCATTTACACAGGCAGTCAGTGAGAGTGAAAGAGATCTCTGGAAAAAAGAAACTGCTTACAGTAAGCACTCTGGACTGCTGGGTGGTTGACATGGTAGGGAACAAAATGGAGTTCCCGCAAGCTTAAAGTCAAACAAGGACACATTGCTGTGATTGGCCTACTCTATATGACACATTGCTGTGATTGGCTCCTCCACATGAAAGATTCCTGTGATTGGCTCCTCCACCTGACACATTCCTGTGAAGTGAAGCCACAGTCCTTTGTGAGATATGTTTACCTGACCAATCAGTGTGCGCTGTGGATCCACTACAAATATGAAATCGTGAAGGGTCTGGGTGAGGAGACTTGAATCAGAGAATGAAGTGACTCAGAAAAAAACATAACGAGACATTACACTTGAATAGAACTGGAAATGTACAGCTCATCATCCTCCTGTCCTCATTCTGCCTATCTCTGGAATGCCAGGATTATAACCCTCTCAATGATTTACAATATTTCATTATTAACTAGAAATGTTATTCTATTTTTGGAGCTGACAAATAATAAAAAGGTAATCTAATGCATGTCCTATGGTATGGTTACTCGTGCTGTAACAACAGCAGATTTTGACAAATGAATGCTAAAGATAGCTTTGAAAGCTTTGAAAAAAAACAAAAACCTACATGAATATCACCTCATACATCTTGGCAAAAAATTGTATTACTTTTTATTTACGTATCGTTCTCTCATTTCCCTGTGGATAGAAAAAACCCATAATGCCAAATTAACTTGATATTCTCTTGACAGTTAAAGTTTTGTAAAGGTGTTATCAGAATATGCACCCAACCTGACATTTCCATTAAAAACGTGACCTCAACTGGGTTCTGGTTCTGAAAGGAGGCCTCTCCAATTCTACAAATACACATTCTCCCAAGCAAGTGTCCAATCAAGGGAACAGATTCCATTGAAAACTTCTCAATTACCCTACATGCATGTTTGTAGAGGTGGGATGACCTCCTTGTTGTAAATGTAAACCTTGTTAAGAGAAGGTAAACCACATTAAAATAATTCTGTAATTAGTTTTCCTTCCTAGCCAAAGGGTCCAGTTGAGAGGCCATTGTTATTCGATGCTTGTGTGCATGTAATCAGTGCCCCTCTCAGACTGCTATGCGTGCCGCGTTGGCAGGAACGGGTCAGGGGCTAATAGCATTATCCGCACGGTCCTGCCCTGAATGAAAAGTGGTATACAAAATGGCCGCACTCAAAAAAAACATTGCTTACCCTGCTGTAAAATTCAGCTACGCCAATTTAAGCTTGAAAATAGAGCCTGCTGGTCATAATCTGGTTTAGCTGGGTATGAGAAAGCTGGTCTAGCTGGGTATGAGCTGGTCAACCAGGCTACAGGAAGTGTTTACAAGCTGTTATTGTAAAACCTTTCACTTTAGGCCGAACGTGATTTCGTTCCTTCATCAGAAAAGATACACAGAGAGCCCTATCAGGATACCACGTTTTGAAGCAGACCTACTGTTGTTGCCTTTTGTTGTTTTAGGGTTTTTGAGCCTGTGTGTGTGTGTGTGTGTGTGTGTCATTTTTAACTTCTCTGTCCTTTCTCTAGTTTCCTTATTGTGTTTTCAAAGGACACAGCAGGCATTGTGGGAATGGTTCGCCCGTAGGAAAGGCAGAGGTAGCTCATCTCGTATCAAAAGGGAAGAGCTTTTCTCTTCCCCGGTGAACACCCTCGAAGATGACTGAGCGAAAAACAGATTCGCCCGGACACAAAAGGAGAGAGAAAGATGGCCTTCTGCACCAATGTGATGACGAGGACCATAAGACATCCAAAATTGGCCGGCAGGGAATAGTGCATTCCTTTGTATCTAATCTTACAATACTGCTACTTATGAGACACCACAATAACAGCTTTGGAGTGAAGAGATTTAAGAAAGAAAGGATAAAAGAAGATTGTGCTTCAATAAAAAATACAATTTAGGGGAGTCCTAAACCCGAACATAAAACAACTGAATAAACAGTTGTTACTCTCAAAACAAAACAAAAACTAAGTAGCACATCCAACAAATAAATGTGACAAATAAAACCCAGATTACTTTCATTGTGCTAATTATTTATTTGGCACTCAAATGATAGCAATAGGGGTCTGCCAAGGGGCTCATGGGGTAAGGCTGTGGTCTGTGGATGAGCCCACGGCCCGGGTCTGGGCCCTGTCAGTGCTGACTGTGGCCGGTAGCTCCGTAGGGCAACGCGCAATTGCTGATTGGGTCATAGGTTAGGGGTCCGCATTCATGGCTATCTGCCCACCTTCCTTCCCTCGGTGGCGCTGGAAGGCAGCTGCTGCTGCCTCCAAGACCGCAAACAGCAGGCCGGGCCGGCAGGTTCAGCTCTGGCATCTTCCAGGCGTCACCTTGGGGAAGGAAGGTACTTGGGCTAGCTATCTAGCAACGCCTGCTGGTTAACTAGCCAGTGCACTGTATGAACAGAAGCAGGCTGGTGTCTTTCAGAGGAGAACCGTGGATGCTCTTCCAGTAGGGCGGTCGGGACTGCAATTTGCGGCTGCAAACTGCACACGAATTGTACACATCAGGGTGGGAATTGGACATGTACAACCCCACATTGGGCACCGATATCATTATATCGTGTGTAAGCATGAATCATGAAGCATGAATTGGGTCAATTAGAAATGGATGGGGGAGTGTGTGAAGAATCTGACAGGGATTAAATTGATATGTCGGTTCAGTGTAAAAGGCGGCACGGATGGTGCAGTGGGTAGCACTGCCGCCTCACAGCAAGGAGGTCCTGGGTTCGAATCCCCGTCGGCCGGGGCCTCTCTGTGCGGAGTTTGCATGTTCTCCCCGTGTCTGCGTGGGTTTCCTCCGGGTACTCCGGTTTCCTCCCACAGTCCAAAGACATGCAGGTTAGGCCGATTGGAGAGTCTAAATTGCCCGTAGGCATGAGTGTGTGAGTGAATGGTGCGTGTGCCCTGCGATGGACTGGCGACCTGTCCAGGGTGTATTCCTGCCTTTCGCCCAATGTATGCTGGGATAGGCTCCAGCCCCCCTGTGACCCTGATCGGGATAAGCAGGTTCAGATAATGGATGGATGGATGGTTCAGTGTAAAAGTGGATCATGATGTCATAATGGAAATGTGCGTGGCTTGGAGGAGGTGGTCCCTAGAAAGAAATACATGAAAGGCTGGGGGTTTTAGAGACTAAATTCAGCACAGAGGTTTTTTCAGGAACAAAATCAGAGAAAATTATTTCAGTAATGACTCTTTCCTCCAGTGGAACCACAGGAAGTTGAGGGGGATTTATCTTTAATGTGTGTAATTAATCTTGTTTTAATATTATCAGATTATTGGCAATATGCTTAGCCCAAACCCTATCCTTTGGGCAAGGGGCAGGAGGTTGCTTAGAGGTCCTACCGAGCTGTGAATGTGTGATAAGAAATAAAATAAGAAGTAAACTTAACTCATATTTCTGATCAAGAACTTGGGTTGAATTTTCAAACTAGCATAGATCTCACAATAATGCATAAAGTACTGTATTAGGGAATGAGCCCATTCCCAGTGAAGTAAAAACCAGATTTCTATACTAGAGAGGACCCACACACAGATGCCCAGTATTGAGTCCACTACACATTGGGCAGGCGAGGCCTGGTAGACTGGGCGCTAGGACTGGACCGGTAAGTCGGCTTGGGGAACAGACTACCTATCGTGATTTAAGGAGAGGGTCTTGAGCACAAAGCACTATACAGAGATGCTTAACCATCGATTAGTCTTTTGAAAAAGAGGCGCCACATTTAATAATTGAATCTCATAACACAGTCCCCCATACCTTAACAACACTTCAGAAGTTGAGGTACTTGACATTTTACACAAAACATTTCAAACTAAAATAATCACTCAGGCCATGTGAGATTCCTATTAGATGTCAGTGCTGACAGAAAGTGGTTAGGTGCATTGGCACTACATGGCAGACACACTATAGACTAAGACAGAACTGTACCACTCAGTTTCGAGATACATAGCTTCAGAATCACTCTTTCAATATGATTTTTAAACCCTTTATTGTTAATAAGCTCCTCTGTGTCCTATTTCCCCCCAAGCCCATCTATTCTACCTCAACCCCTTTCTCCAAATAGATAATCTCTCTCTCTCTCTCTCTCTCGCTCTCTCTCTCTCTCACTCACTCACTCGACACACACACAAACATACACACACAAACGCACAGGCAGACAATCATTTATTCTTTTATTTGCACTGAGAATATAGGTCACACGTTTTAAATACTTTCTATGAATTTTTAATAGGCCGGAGCTTTTCTTCAAACGAAGCGCAACCTTTCCGCCGTGGGAGGCGGCTGCTTCAGCGAGGGGTGCGATGCGAAATGAAAACCGGCAGAATGGGTCAGAGGTGCAGGATTTTGAGGGAAATGGAGATTTGTTAAATGGGAAAAAAATAGAGAAGGGTTTCTCTATCCTGCTCCTGTGTAAGAGAAAACCATCTCAATATCAATCCACCGGATGCCACGGTCTCTCTCTCTTTAGTCCTCTGCTCATTTCAGACGGATTTGGCCGTAAATAAAGCGATCTAAGGGATTTGTGTGATATGGGGTCTGACACGTTTCCAATGTGAGGTTTTTAGTTGTTTTTTATTTTATTTTATTTGCGACCAAAACAAATTCTACATGACCACTGGAGTGGTTTTGAGGTATTGAGCTTCAGCGACTCCAAAGTGAATGGGCTCTCCTACTTTTAAACAGTATTTTTCAGAAAAACTTCACAGATATATTTAGTGCCCTATGAACAACATATTTATGACACCAACTCTTTGTCAAAAATTTCAATTAGGACCATACAATTCTACAACAATCACAAGATCCCAAGAAGCCCTCCCCATTTCAGTCGATGCTTTATTGGAAAATGACCACATTCATTATGAATGTTAACAGACAGACAGTGCAAGGATAGGCGCAGGAAGCCTGCGCTTTGTTTCCCGTGATGCAGAACACACTGCCTCACACTGAGCCTGGGCAGATGGGCCGAGCCTCCTGACTGCATCCCAAGGGCCTGGTTCCAGCACAGCCCCAAGTGCAGCCACAGATGACCGAGGCCCGCCTGAGGGATCCCATCTGGTAAACGTAACAACATTATCTTTGGACACGGGGGCTCGTGAGTGACTTGGCTGGTTCAGTTGCTTGCCACAAGTGCAGAAATGTTAGTGCTCTATCACTGGCCTTGCAGGTGTTTTTGTGCTGGGTTTTTAAACTGCGACATAGGGTCTGGCATTGCTGAGACAAAATTGGCCTTTTCCCACCAGGGGTAGGTGGTGTTTGCGGTATGTTAGACAGGATTCCAAGGGTGACCGCCGCATTAAGGCTAGTCTGTGCTTCTGCGATAAAGTGCAACTAAAAAATTTTGACTCGAGTTTGACATCAAGAGATGTTAGCAATGGTGCAGCTGTGGCTGAAACAAAGACAAGACATTGGTCGAAAATGCAAGTTCACAACAACTTGTTTTTATGAATGAAGACATTTTGTTTATATAGCTAGCTAGCAAAATGTATGTGTTTGAGGAGAAGCTGGCTGTGATAAGTTCTTTCAGCAGACACCTTGTTGCATTAAATTTTGTTGCAAAAGCACGAGTCACACTTTAGTCTCCAAATATGATAAATGCCCACAGACTAATCGGTCTCATCAGTGAGAGAAATGCCCCCGCTTCATTTAGCTCCCTCTATTTGTAAAACTAGCACTGACACGGCTACATTTAGCGCTAGCTCTGCTGTAGTACTGCAGTGTGTAAAACTAGCACTGGCTTAAGGTGAGCTCATCAGATGTTTTGCATTTGGTATCCGGTACCTCAAGAAGCACAACTAATAGGTCCAAATTGAGCAGATGTTTCAGGTTTACTTTAAAAATGGGTTTCGGCATTCCTTTTAGAAGAGCTCAGGGCTGCAATCATTTCTCTGACAGTGAAATATTCGCTGACTTTGTCGACACCTCCGCTGAAAATGCACGAACATAATACAAACAAATACTTAAAAAACAGATTCTTTCTTGCATTACAAATGCACTTAGCTTTATTCCCAAACTTTGGCTGCACTTTCCATCACAGGTGAGGAAAAAGAGACAATAAGAGGGGTTAGGAGGTGAGATAATATTACCGTGCAGTAGAGAGTGGCTTTTTGCACAAAAATAAAAAAAATATAAAATCACACAGACATGTAATGAAGTGCACCCATGTCAATGCTATATAATACTTTATGGTAAAGAGCGAGCGAAATGTCTCACTGCTGCCAATACGATCCTTATGCCTGAATAATCCTTTCTGGAACAGCCAGAGCTAGAATATCACTAAACCAGAGGATACCAAATATTATCCTCTCCCACTTTGAAAAGACCTCCACACATGAATGTGCAGAATAAACTCATCCAACCAAAAGCAGCAATAAGGGTCTCATCTGCCGTCTGCTTTGCTTCAGTCAGTAGTTTTCATTTCATTATTATTTAAAACAAATTTTAATCCCCAAGTCGGTATTTTTTTTAGACAGAAAATGAAGAGACAGACTGTAGAAATTCAGTATTCCGCAATCTCACAGGAGATACAGTATATTAAATGGGAAGGTACACCTGAGCAAACATAATTGATTAATAATACTAAGATATTAATCATACTTTCTGATATAAAATCAGCTCCTTTAAACATATTTTGCCATGTTCGTATTTCTGGCATGTTCGTAATACATTTGCAATTCTTTTGACACAAAAAACTTTTTAAGTAAAAACTATACACTCTCAGAAATAAAGGTACAGTGGAAGTGCATTTTTGTTCTTTTAGGAAAATATTTCCTGAATGTACCCTTAATGGTACAATAATGTTCTTAGGGTGCTCATAAGTACCTTTTAGAAAGCAAAAAATGTACACATTAATGATTATAGGGGTACAATTTTATTCACCTATCCTATAGGGTACCACCCCAAAGACAAGCTTTTGCACCTTTTTAGGCGAATTTTTTTATCTTACACCATTTTGCTTTTATGATGGACATGATCCACATCCACAATTAAATCTGCTGCACTCCTGTATCAAGGCCCTATGATTATCCCATTGTGAAATAGAAGAACGTACTGCATCTTCAAAATGCGGCAGATCATCATTATCACATATCCCAAGAGGAAGTACAAACACTGTGGTGTCATATCTGCGTCCCACAGCAGTTAAGCGGCCCCTCATCTCTATGGTATGTTCTGCCTCTCCACTGTGGAGAGGCTGGTTGTAATCTTAATAGAGCTGAACCAGTCAGCTGCATGTTGTGTTTAGGGGGTTTATTGCATGGTGCTGCTTGCAGAATAGTGTGTTAAGCATTAATCCATGGCTACAGGGGGCCAGTCCTTTTCCAGCTTTGAACATAATCATTACTGCCTCACTTTCAAAGGGCAGAAACAGTGAAGAAGAGCCGAGTAGATAGATAGTTGCATTTACAGTATATAGTGCTTTTCTTAGACTCAAACCATTTACAGCAATGAGGGGGAAACTCACCTCGACCATCGCCAATGTGTAGCACCCACCTGGGTGAGGCAACAGTGGCCATTTTGCACCAGAACGCTCAGCACACAGCAGCTGGAGGTGGAGAGTACCGGAAGGGTGGCATTAGCCAAGCGGAGCACGTGCTCTACGACAGCGTAAACCGCACGCATCCTTCAGCCTTTTTATACGAGCCGTAAATCTGCTCCTAAGCACCCCGCGCAGGGACCCTGTCGAAGGAACAACGGGCGCGAACGTGGCGTCTGCTTCCCCAATCCGTTTACCGCGCCCCCGCAAATAACGCAGCCTCGACCGGCAGGTCTGCGCGATTACGGAAACCACTTCAGCACGCACTGCCGAATAACGGCCAGGCTGCGTTCAGGCCCCGTTTGAGTTATGTTATTTGTTATTTGTCTGGAAAAACAGTGCAATTGGATTTGGGTGCTGGCCTGAATGGGGAAGTACACTTGAGAGGACATTCCATTTGCTAAGTGTGTTTTTGAGAAAGCTTCTGGGCGATTTTGACAGGAAAGGGCACAATCGAGCTAAAGCACACCGCAGCACCAGACGTCCTGTTCACACCGCCGACTAATAAACAGCAAGGCTGTAATTTACACAACCGCCACAGCGCCTACATTAAAACAATGGACTCTTCATCAAAAGGGAATCAAATCCTTACAGCTAAAACTTGTAAATAAAACATAAAGTGAAAATTGAACAAAAGCCCCTCGGAGGCACCTCGCACATAACGATCTCTCATAAAGGGCGATAAAAAACCGGATCGAGCGATGTTCAGAGCCGTGATGACTCGTGATTTCATAAAATCGACATCGGTTTCCGAAGCTCAACCGCCTGTAAAGTTGGGCCGGAGTTAAATTACTAGCAGTCTGCCTTTTTTTAGAAGTTAATCAAGCATAACAATTTGTGTGAAGAACGTGCGCCGTGTTCCCGTCTTGCCGTCGAAGGTGCGCGGTTTATTGAGCGTGGAAAACTGACAGATTTCTCTTTTTCATTTGCATTTTCCCTGACGTCTTCCCGCACCTCTCCCGGGCTGGAGGTAATGTGCCGCTTTGATTACCTTTACACCCTGATTGACTGGGTTTATTGCTTCCATTTCCTCAGACGAAAATGTCGGGAGCCTTCGCGCAGTTCCTCCGGGAAGCGGAGCAAACTTCACATGAGAGAGAGCAATCAGATTCTCCATTGATTCATTAGCACAGACAGAAGAGATCTCTAATGAAAGCTGGAGTCTGGAGTCTCCCACCGCCGTTTTAATCTAATTTTACTTTTCTCGAGCAGCCGTGGGCTCCATTAAACGATGCGCGGCTCCTGTAAGTAATCTACGGTTCTTTCTCCCAGTTCCCTTTGAATCGCATTGATTAGAAGTGTTAGCATTGATTTGGGAAATGCTGCGCTTTGAGAAGCTCTCTCTCGCCTGGTGTGGGCCATTTGGTAACTGTGATTGATTGAATGAGCATTAATGACTCCAGTTAAGCTTTATCAATCTGCCACTGAAGGCCCCATGGGCTTGCTCTCTGCTCAAAGGATGTGAAGTTTTGTATGTTGCTTAGATCCATCTGTTGTCACTCTGAGTCGTCACTAATAAAGTTTAAAGTTCCTCCATGTTACAACCTTATTATGTTCTTTATGTACTCATTTATGTATCCGTACTGACTGACATATAGCTTGCTTAATTTTCACAAGTCATAAAACATGCTTTAAAATGCAATGGTTTTCTATTCTACCTCAATACAATTCCAAACAATTTTGTACAACATCTTGCAGACAGCGGAACCAAAGCCTTTGAAATTAACTATTGGAACTTGAGGCAAACACAGAAATTGCTGTATAAACAATTTTTCAGGATAGGAACATCGTTTTCACGAACTGTTCAATTTCTTGATTGACAAAGGGCAAGTCAGTCACTACCAATCCAGGTCAATCGGATGACAAGGCCTTTCTCTTACATATTGTTAAAAAAGTCATTGTAGCCATTGTTGTTTATTTTGCCTGCAGTAACTTTATTGCAATTTTTTGTATTTTTATTTGTTTTTAGCACGTGTCCTTAGTATTTGAATAACAATAAATAATTTTACTTTTTTCCATTGCCCAGGTACATTTTTGCTCTTATTATTAATATAAGTCAGTTACATTGTTAATAACATGGTGGTAGGGAAATGGCACTATTGTTTGCAGGATCTTTGAAATGCAGATATACTTATTTGAATAAAATTAAGTTAAATGTTTCCAGGACAACCAGTTCACCTTGTACTTTTGTTCAGCCATAGCCAATGTGGAGCAAAACATAATAATAAAAACATAATACCACGGGATATGAAATGAAATGCTTGGGCAGAAACCATTAGAAATGTAAAAACATCGCCATCCTGGAAACAGAGCAAAAGTTGCCTTTTTCAGCAGCGCATTAAATCATTGAAATTAAAAGATATATCCTGGACTTCGGCCTTTCGCGGGATGTGAGATGAAAAAGGCCCTCGAGTGAATAAGAGTGATTGAAGGGAACCAATAAAAGCTGCACAAACACTGAAGCGATTTAGCAGCCCGTCTGAAATTCTTATTTTGGTCGTTATCAGATGCTGCTATAAGCAGCCGGCGAAAGATGGAAATGAAAGGATGGGATATTAAAGAAAAGATAGCTTCTTTCTGCGAGCAGGGATGTATGGCGGTCTGCTCGTGGGCTTTGCGTTCTATTATTTTATCTGTTGGTCTTTTTGCGCTGAGGCTCCCGTGGGCACTCATGAGGTGAGAGCAGTGCAGCGTCTAATCTGGACATCTTCACACGGTCAAAATCCTATTCTGCCCCAGCAGGGGTATGTAAATAGTGTTCCGCCTGGCACAGGGTGTATCAGTCGACCCGAAGCATGAGGGGACGGGGCGAGCATGCTACTGGGAGAGGGAGGGAGAGAGAGAGAGGGAGAGAGAGAGAGAGAGAGAGAGAGAGAGAGAGAGAGAGAGAGAGAGAGAGAGAGAGAGAGAGAGAGAGACAGGGAGGGAGAGAGAGAGAGAGAGAGAGAGGGAGGGAGGGAGGGAGAGACAGGGAGGGAGAGAGAGAGACAGGGAGGGAGAGAGTGAGAGATAGAGAGACAGGGAGGGATAGAGAGAGAGTGAGAGATAGAGAGACAGGGAGAGAGAGAGAGAGAGAGACAGGGAGGGAGGGAGGGAGGGAGGGAGGGAGAGACAGGGAGGGAGAGAGAGAGACAGACAGGGAGGGAGGGAGAGAGAGAGATAGAGAGACAGGGAGAGAGAGAGAGAGAGAGAGAGAGAGAGAGAGAGAGAGAGAGAGAAATCAGCCTTTCAAGTTTCCTATCAGTTCTAAGAGAGAGAGAGGTAGGGAGATGAGTATGCAGGCGTGGCAGAAGGCAACAGGCAGGAAGAAGAGCTGTTGTCTCAGATGAGGGCCAGAGTTGATGGTGTGGTAAATCACGGTCTCTCAATGAGAGAGGCAGGTCTGAGAGCGCGGCCAAATCCAACGGGAGAATTTTCCAGTGAGCAATTCCAGATAAGATACTGTATGCATTCTGCAAGGGCACCAGACTTTACTGCCTATTAGTCATAATCTGTCATTTCTTATGCCATCACCAATGACAAAATAAAACATTTTACATAAGATAAACTAGCGAGCACTAAATGATTTACTACTTCACTGCAACCTGACAAAATTATGCATCAATTAGTGCTGGTGTTTTGGTCGAATGATTTGAGTTGATATTGAGACATATCTGCGCAGTGGAAAACTTTACTTCAAACCGATCATTTGTCTCAACCTGTTTTCAAAAATTTTACTTAATTAACAAGGCTGACAAATCAATTTGCAGTTAACACACAGCTTTTTCATATTGTGTTAGGGAGATTAGATGATAAATGAAATGATAAAATTATCTGTTGTTTAAGTACGCTTAATGAAAAAAGATACACCACTTCCGCATTAGCTTTCAGCATAGCCAGCAATAACAAAACTTAGGCTTCAAGATTGTTTAAAATATGCGCCTTGTAGATCCTTGCCATTAATATTTTCAGAACGTGAACCAAGAAAGATCTACAACATTATTTATGGATATATGTAGTCTACGTATATCCATAAATAATGTTGAAAGATTTTGCAATGAAAATACAAATGATTTTCTAAATTTCCATCTAAATGGCCTAATTGAGGACAGCTGGCTATATCTGATGGGATTGAGCATTTAGTGAATTAATCACATTTTATCGATAATAAAAGAAAATGACTGAGTACAGCTCCGGACCAGTAATCAGTTTGAGGGGACATTTTCCATCCCATCACTTTCCAGCTCACTGTGTGCAGTGTTTTGTTATGGCACATTTTGGATGAGAAATTAACCGTTGTGCCAAGCTGCACATTGGTGCAGAGATCTAAGTGAATAGTTTTGAAAAAGTGAACTTAGTATTGAGAAATACGTGTAACAAATTGTAAAAAAAACCCTGCAACCTCTGTATTTCTTTCATTTTCTAAAATGAAAGATATAGACCACAAACTGCGCTGCGTATAAATACAAGAATGTATGACAGGACAGGGAAGTGATCAGCCAAACCATTACAGTATGCATCCGCCACTTAGAGGGGTCTAAATATAGTTCCTCAGGTAATGGTACATGGTACTCGAGTTTAGAACACTCTCGCGCTGTGATTTCAAACTGTAACCTGGCAAAAACCCGGATTACCATGCCTATACACAAATTTAATGCATGGCTTTCAACCAATCTAATATTGATCAATGGATATGCATAAATGGATACGCAGTATAGCTACTGTGTACGGATATGAGGAAAATGTTTTCTACTGAATGTAGAAGGTGTGTATACTCAAGATATTTATGATCTGTACATGAGTTACATATTTTCTCTACTCATCTCTATCAAAAACTGACACAGACCCAAGCTGGTTGTAAAACACATTTGAAGACAATAGAGAGTCTTTTAGCAAAGGGGGATTATCACCTGGCAACATCAGAAATTAAATGCGACAGCAATACTTTCTGCTTTCCCTCAATCTGCTTTAACAACTCTACTAGCCTCAGGTAAATGCCTGCACTCCCACAGACAGCAGTGATGTTACTGCTTCCCCGTTTGATGCTCCTGTGTGTTTTCCTCTTGATCTCTTCTCAGAAGCAAATATAGATATGTTACAACGCTGAGCTTTGATGGCTGCTGTTGGAGAAATTCTTTTGCCGGTTTCATGTATCCTTCCAATCCAAAACTGCAGTAGTGTACTGTCAATACTTGCTCAGAAAGACTGCACATAAAAGTACACTCAGTGAGCACTTTATTAGACATTAGACTTATTTTTCTGCAGCCTATCCACATAGAGGTTTGACACGTTGTGTGTTCAGAGATGCTCTTCTGCATACCACTGTTTTAATGCATGTTTTTTGCGTTACTGTCACCTTCCTGTAAGCTTTGACCGGTCTGAGCCTGTTATGTTCCTGCGTTCTGTCTGTTAGTTTATCATTGTTTATTATCGTTATTCTTGTAATTTATTATTTTTCATATTCATGTCCGGTGTTCTGTTTATATTCATTAGTCTTTGCACTCGTCTTCCCCTGTGATGTCTGAGTCTGAATGTTTACTAGCCCAGTCACTCCCCTGTCTGCATGCCCCACACTAGGGTGTTTAGGGTAGTTCTGGGGTTCAACCTTCCTTCCAATCTTGCATTCCTTACTTCCTGCTTTCTCTCCATTTCATGTTTGTAGATAGCACTAATATACTAATCCCAACTAACATAGAATTTGTACAGTACTAATTATACTAACACACTAATATTTTTGTCAAACTAACAAACTAACATTCACTAGTTTTGGGTATTTGTAATTTAAATCACGTAACTAACTTAATAACGCATCTCCAGTTTCAATTCTGTTCTGTAACTCTGCCTCCCTATTCTATCACTGATTACTTGCTTAGTTTCAGCGAAGTATTCACACCTGTCTCTCTGTATCTCTGCATCTCCTGATTCTATGCAATTGTCTACTCCCTAGTCCGGAGCCGTTTGTATTACATGTGTGTCTTTGTGAATCCAGTCCGCGTTTTCGTTTCCCCCTCATTATTGTGCTATTACCCTTTCATGTGTCTCACCTGATGTTTATTTGTTAGACCGCCCTCACTCCCATGCCCTGCCTAGTTTGTCTCATTGTGTATTTACACCTGTCCTTTTCGATTGCACCTGGCTAGTTCACCTTGTCCTGTTTTTGAGTCCCGAGCCCTTTAATTCCTTCCCCCTGTTCTAGCCCTCTTATTCCCGAGTCCTTGTTTCCGGAGCCCTTGCCCTTGTGGCATTCTGTCCTGGCTGTATAGATTTTTGAATCTGTATTCCTGTTTATGATCCTTGCCTGCTTCCCTGGACTCTTTTTGTGGACTTTGTACCTCTGCCCTGATTTTGGATTGCCTTCCCGGTTTTGACCCACGCTCTGTCTGCCCCTTCATCTGCCATTAAACATTTTTCTCACCCCAGTGTCTTGCCATGGATCCTCTGCTTCGCATATCGCGTCAGAGCCTGGTCAAAAAAAAACAGTCTGGTCTGAAAAACAGCTGAACCTCTTGACCATGTCTGCATGCCTTTATGCCTTTAGTTGGCTGAGTAGATATTTGCATTAGCAAGCTGGTGTACAGGTCTACCTAATAAAGCGGTCACTGAGTGCACACTGTTTCATGCAAATAATATGTAATTAAACAATTTTACCAGAAATCCTACACATTGCTTATGCAAACCTGAGACAACACTATTTTTACTTACCTGTCAGGACACCTCATTAAACTGATACATCTTTATCTGGGCAAAGCAGCCTCCTCTCTTCAGCCCACAGCTCCACAAAGATAACTATCCTTTTAAGAGGAACTTTAGAACACAGACTTCATATCCTGGCAACTTAATCCTCTTTTTGGATGAAGAAGTAGAGAAACTAAAAACACAATCCTGCCTAAAGTACTGTATGTTTCCAAACTAGTGGCTGGTTGTATAAAACATATACTGTATTTGCCAAATGGAGGTGTTCTCTGTAATATTTATTGGGCTTCTCAAAACTGTGGACTGATTAAGACGGCAGTGTCCCAATGTGATTTTCAGGAGATCTGTGCATTTCTGGTGGAAACACCTTCCTAAAATGTTGTTGGCTTCCATTCAACTTCAACATGAGTATGGACAAGGGTTGCCACCTCAGTCCTGTAAAAATCCTGGACACATATGAAGCTGGCAAACTGAGTTAGCCGGACTGTCAATCGCTCTCGAGGGTGCGTGAGCCTGAAGGAATGTGGTGCGCAACTACCTTGTGCTTGGGGCCAATTCCCCTTTCATTACAAAAACAAAGAGTGTAATTCGTGAAGGTTAATAAATTCTCTGCACCATTTGTTACATTACATTTAGGAACAAACACTGGATACACTGTCTACATTACATACACAAAATATTTAGATTCCGGGACATTTTGTTTCATTATATTTTTCCAGGACAGACAAATCCAGGATGGGTGGCAACCCTAGTTTGGGCTCCAGATCTTAATCCGGCGCCGCCTCAGAACGATTTCTGGAAGCTGAGTGCAGTTTCACTCCTGTTCACCCGCGCTTTGGCTCAGGACTAATATCACGCCACGGTCTCCTGCTTCCTGCAGTACATTTTATCGTGCCATCCAGCACAAAGCCCGGTTGTTCTCACTTTAGAGGACGCTGGTATCAAACAAAAGAGCGATTTCAGAGCCATTGAACAGCACTGCCAGCGCGCAGTCAATCAGCACGGCCGATAAACCACGGGCGCAAGTGCACTCAAATG
Source organism: Conger conger (assembly GCF_963514075.1). NCBI lineage: Eukaryota > Metazoa > Chordata > Actinopteri > Anguilliformes > Congridae > Conger > Conger conger. The sequence goes on from NC_083777.1 coordinate 4,355,871, forward strand.
CTATTACGGCTTATCTGGTGCGGTCCCACATTCCTTACATGTCCTTACATTACGAAGTATGAGTAGGTTTCTTTCACTTTGTTCTCAGTTTAACCCCTGACTATGCCCTCAAAGTACATTAGACATACAGGGCTGTAGCATGTTGTCTGATACGCCTTGATGGAGAGCAGGCTGATGTTAGTGTTAGGGCCGATCAATTTCATCGCTTTTGAGGCTAGTAAACGCAAACATTTCACAACAAATGTCGTTTTTTGGGGGTTCATGTCTTCAGTTTCTAGGTCTGATTAATCCTTGATATTACCATGCATGTAAACTTCACTGCAAATAACCGTAAATATTAGATATACATTTTTAATATTAAATATATTACCAAAATCAACCAAATTTTGAATTAATCTCAAAGCAAGTGTTAGATTACAGAATAGTAGACCACATGTAATGGAATCTAGTATTAATAAGAAAAAAAAGATTCACATAACTTTTTTTTAACACAAATTAGTTAGATGCAAATAGCACTCCTATGTCATACAAAGTATGGAGCCTATGAGGTTCAACACTATTAAGAGTGAATGTCCAGGCCTCTCTGCAGAGTTATTAATAATATCCCTGTGTGATACAGAGACCTTTACTATCCCCGAAAATCTACAATAAAACAACAGAACCATGATTGCCCTTGGCCAATCTCATGGTCCATATTCTTGATCAACTCTGTTGAGGACAATTGGACATTGAAGGTCAGCTTTGACACAGAACTGTCCGTTCACATCCATTGGCTGAGGACTGACTGTAGTGATGGAAGGGCAGACATGTTCTCACCTTGTTGTGCAGTGCAGGGGAACAGCTGGGTGTTGTCAAAAATAAAAACGTCATAATCCATCATTTTCTTATGACCTTTTAAGCGTTTATTAAAATGAATCACGCTAAGGATGGCCTAGATCCCGAGGCAAACATAACTGACAAAGCGACAGGATTTGAAATGGATGAAACAGCCAATCGGCCTTGGTAAAAGAATTAGCCGATACAGTACATGCAGTGGCTGATATTTAAAGGTTATTAGCCTTATTTTTCTGAAACTATGCTGTACGCCTCATGCATCAACTCTTAATTTCTAACTGTGTTCCCTCTTCCTAAACTTGACCTTATTAAGAAGTCTTGTTAACTTGTCTGGTTCTCCCTGCCCCAACTGTTTTCTCAATCCTAAATTGGATTATTATCCCATCATCCTTGGCCAGTCAACCCAGAATTAGTGATACGCCACTCGGCGGAAAACAAGCCCAGGGGACTGCTGGGACCTCTATGCACAGCTGAATCTGTCGAGCCCAGTGCAGTGATTGGCTGGTTGTTCCACTCCTGCATTGTGACTGTGGCCAGTGACTGTGAGCCCAGTTGAGATGCTATTCGAGGCTCATTCTGCAAGAGCACCCCATTCGGTTCACTGCCCGCCAGCTCAGTAAGTAGCCCAGTCCCCAGGCTCAGAGCCATTACAGATAGCATCCATCAGGAAGTTAAGGCCCCCATCAGCGCAGGAACAGCATCATATTGGTCACCTTGTTGATTCGACACATCCAATCTTCTTGTGACCTTTCCCCACTTCCAGATTGAAAGACTTCAGTTTTGCCCCGAGGACTTAAGGGGGAAATTGGGAGAACAGTTCACTGACTTGATGAGTCTAACGTAACCCCTGGGGTTGCTTTTATAATTCCGATACTGTATCTATCCCCTCTTCAGTCCCAATGAGCTCCAAATGAATTTAAGCTGGCACGGAGATTCAATTAAATTTATTTTTGTATTGCACTTTTCACAGAAGACTGTTACACTGAATGAAACATATCAGCCCTAAGCCCGGTGATGCAGGCCTGGGGGCAGCCACTGTTCACGTGGTGAATGGACAGGAAAAATCAAAGGAAGGGTTGCCTTACGGCCTTTTACTTGTCAAAATAGAACAAAAGTTAATAAAACAAAACACCTCTTTTATAGCCCAATAACGAGGTAAATGGCCACAGCTATGGTGATTACAATCGATCACAGCCGTGGCCATAACTGTCTGTAGGGCCAGTGCTGCCACCTGGTTGACAGCACCTTAATATTCCCATCCTGGCGCCAGAACCCCAAATAACATATGAGGTAAACGACTCCCTGAGGGGAGAAAAATCCTCAAATAGTGGTGAGAGAAAACCTATAAGTTTGATGTATGAAACTAGTGGGAGGGCGGGGTACGGATGGTGCAGTGGGTAGCACTGCCGCCTCACAGCAAGGAGGTCCTGGGTTCGAATCCCCGTTGGCCGGGGCCTCTCTGTGTGGAGTTTGCATGTTCTCCCCGTGTTTGTGTGGGTTTCCTCCGGGTACTCCGGTTTCCTCCCACAGCCCAAAGACATGCAGGTTAGGCTGATTGGAGAGTCTAAATTGCCCGTAGGTATGAGTGTGTGAGTGAATGGTGTGTGTGCCCTGCGATGGACTGGTGACCTGTCCAGGGTGTATTCCTGCCTTTTGCCCAATGTATGCTGGGATAGGCTCCAGCCCCCCTGTGACCCTGTTCAGGATAAGCGGGTTAAGATAATTAATGAATGAATTAACTAGTGGGTGAATTAGAAAGCCCATATGGAGCAGTGTAGGGTTAGGAGATAAGAGGATAGGGGGATGAATTTGTAGCTCCAGATATAATGATTTTGTCATTTTCAGAAACCATCTCTGTTCCTAAAGTTCCGTAATACACATAAGAAGTCTTCAGGGGTATGCTCGTGTGCAAGAAAGCAGCTGTGCACATGAGAACATGTTATTATGCTGATTAAAATTAGTGTCTTTATGTTGCTCGAAATAATGCCAGAAAAGGTCACATTTGGCTGACAGATTCAATTAGGCCGAAACATTACTTAAAACCAGACATTTATGAACACAATCTCCGCTGAAATACTGTTATATAATATATATAATATATTACTGTAAAAAATTTAAATTATATCTGGTATTAAATGTAACTTTTAAATTAGAATTAGGTTCTATCACAAAAAATTATGAAAGCCTACTGTTTAAATGTATTAATTGAAAGAACTTAATGAAACTCAATCAAATTTAATGCATGTATTGACAAGCTTAAAATAGCATAAACCATATTGTAACATGCTCATTATCCTACTGCGAATGCACAGACCATCGTGAATTAAAGTCTGTCCACCCTTTATATCCGAAAGGCTTGCCCACCCCAAAACGGCATTCTGGTAATGCCACTGACACAGTCCATAAAGGCTTCAGAAATGTTTATCTGTTATACTGAGACAGGTGGGGAAGAGAAGGAGAGTAGAGTGCTTCTTCTGTTGCCAGGTTAGGACCCTGAACAGTGGTGGCCTCATCCACAGTCAGCCAGCAACACACAGTCTGACCTCTGACCCTGGAAGCCTGTGTACATTTGTCTGTTTTGTTCTATGATTTGAAACCCAAGATGGGAGATAAAACAGTGTTGGTGGAATTACTGACAAAACTCCACAGTGGCCCCGCGGTGACCTGTGCTTTGCCATCTCAATTTGTCTCACTCAGAACTAAACAGAGCAGATTCTCCAGCCTCCGTGCTTCAGCAAAGAGTGTCTGTCACTCTGCACACAAAACAACTTAGATGAAAGCAGAGCCTGTCTATCACTCCCATATCAGCCAGATATTACCATTTCATTTCCCATTGAAAAATAATAACAATAAAAAGAAGAAGAAGAAGAAGATGATGAAGATGAAGAAGAAATTAATAGAGAAAAATCATATTCATAATTAGTTGCTTTTTGCTTCAGGCCAATTTATATGTAGCTTGAAAGGGGAAATGAGCAAGCAAAAAAAACAGAAAAAAATTCTCCTCAATCTTTTTCTTGTCTTGATAATTTTTTTCCTCTGTAAATGCCATGAAGAATGTCACAGACATCCGCAGACACCTCATTACCGTTTCGTTGGAGAGGCTTTCTCTCACTGCTTTATTACACTGTTTGGAAACGCAGCCTCCTTCTGCCAACAAAGAGCTCTCATTATGTTCCCATCTCTCTGCGTAACTCTCCATACAAACCTTGTCATTTCAGCTCTGCTCGCCTGCCTGTCGCCAACGTTGTTGAGCAGAAGTGCCAGCAACATGAGTGTGTGTGCGCGTGTGATGGGGGTAGGGTCCCCTAGGGTACGCAAACACCTCCGCTGTCATCCTCCGTCTCCGAGCTATGTTGATCTAAAAAGGTTACCGAGACTTTGTTTCGGTCCTGTAATTACACCTGGCACGGCTGCATAGAGAGGGGGAACTAGCACATTAACACATGCAGTATGCACCCCACCCAACCCACCGCCTCCATACAGCCCTCTCAGCTTGGTGTAGACTGCACCAGTCAGCTTGTGGCTCCGTGGGGTCCCAGGGTGCACACACCATCACACACAGTATGGATGTGGCCAGCCTGAGGATGTTGCCAGATTCCCATTGACATTCAAATGCAATGGCAATGGTATTGTGCACACAGTTCAGTCAGAAGAAAACTTACATAACCCTCCCAACTGCACAGTGAAAACAAATTCACCTTCATAAAAGTTATTGTTGCATTACAATTTAATGTTTAGTGAACTTCAGAAGACAAGTTGTTTATATTAATTACCGTAAAGAGTGGATGTGTCAAAATCTTGGACTGCTTGGTACTTTGTTGAGAAACAAGAATGTACTGGTGGGCTCAGCAGTAGTACACAACCTGGTAGACCACAGAAGAAGACTGTAGTGGATGACTGAAGAAAGTTCAACTGTCAAAAACATCAAGAACGTTCTCCAGGATGTAGGCATTGATCACTCCAGAAGTGAGTTTGTGGCTCTTTGAGAGCACAGTGGGTAGAACACCATTACACCAGATATGGATATAGCCATTAAAAAAGCAAAGGAATGGTACCTTTGCATTAGTAAACATAGTGTACATGGTTCTGTCAGAAGAAAACTTACATAACCCTCCCAACTGCACTTTAAAACATCTTGCTTTACCTTAAAGAAAGTTATTGTCCTTGCTGAATTAAAATTTTAAATGAAGTTAACTTCAGAAGACAAGTTGTTTACACTAATTTGAGTAAGCAGCCTGTCTTCTCAAGTTTGTTTCACTTCAAATTTTAATGCCGCAGGGACACTAACTTTTAAGTCGAAACAAGATTTTTTTCCCCCTGCATGTACACAAGGTGGGAAGCACAGCAGCATGGACCTCGGCAGTGAGACGCACTGATGCAGTGGGTGAGTGAGTGGGTGGGGCCAGCGTTACAGCAGCCAATCACAGTCATGCATGTGTCGCTTTGAGGTCGCCTCCGCTGAGAACGCTATCAGAAGGCGGCGGTAACCGTGGGTGACGGAGCGGAGCTTGTGCCTCTGCCCGCCACTCCACATACAAACGCCACGCTCTCATTCCCTCTTCAGTGGCCATATTGATTAGACAGAGAGGTCACCCTTTCGACGCCTTTCTATATGTAGAATGTAAACTATGGGTTGAGTCAGTTTCTACATAAAGAAAACCTTTACTTACCCATCTTCATTTTCACATACACTGTAATGCTATACCGTTCATTCTGTAAATATTTGGACAGCAACACTATTTTTGTAGTACAGATAATAACTCAATATGAGGTTGAAGTGCAGATGGTCAGCTTTACTGTTGAAGTGCACACGGTCAGTTTTACTGGGTATTTGCTGTACATCCGCATCGTGTGATCTGTGCAGGAACTGCAGCCGTTTTTATACACGCTCCCTCCATTTTAGGGGACAATTGCTTGCTCAGCTGTTTCTTGGCCAGCTGTGTGTCTGTGGCTCATTAGTTCATCCATAAAAAAAATTATTTGGAGACTATTGCTGTTGTCTCTCAACATGAGGGCAAAATAAGTGTCAATGCCAGTAAAGCAGGCCATTATGAGGCTGGAAAATTGGATATATACCCATGTGTGTCAAAATCTGTTTGTTAAGAAACAAGAATCCACTGGTGAGCATAGCACCATAAACAACATGGCAGACCACCTTCAGATGACTGAAGAATCTGTACGTTCAACTGTAAAAAAAAAATGTCAACTGTCAAACAGATAAACAATAGTGACTAGGATATAGGCATCAATCTATTAAAGACCATAAAGAGACAACAGCAGCATGACCTCAGAGGGTTTACCACAAGATGTAAACCCCTGGTAAGCTTCAAGAGCAGAGTGGCCTAAAAAAAGTACATAAAAAGTGTTATGGAGAAACTTATGGACAGATGAGACAAGCATCACCCAGTACCACCGTGATAGAAAAAGGAAATGCTCTGCTCATGATCAAAAGCATATCACTTGCAACATGATTGAGGTAGTGTTATGGCTTAGGCATGTATGGCTGCCACAGGAACCAGCACATTTGTCTTTATTGGCAGCTGAAATTGTACTTCCCTCTCGGGTCTTTCAGCGCACTTATCCCTGGTTATGGGTATGCACTTTGCACATTGCTTTATGTCGCTGTGGATAAGAGCTTCTGCCAAATGCCATTAATGAAATGTAAGGTATTGATGATGTGACTGCTGACAGCAGCGGCAGGATGAATTCTGAAGTGTACAGAAATATATTATCTGTTCAGGTCCTACCAAAGTCCTCAAAACATATTGGATGGCACTTCTCCTTGTAGCAGGACAATGACCCCAGACACACTGCGAAAGCAACCACGGCTCTCGACCGGCCACATTAATCATCTGACCTGATTCCAACTGACCATGCATTTCTTGCTGACAACAGGACTGAAGGCAAAAAGGTCCAGAAAAACAGAAGCTAAAGATGGCTGCCGTGCAGGTCTAACAGAGCATCACCAGGGGAGATAAAGTACTTCCTCACGTCAGACAGTTATGAAAGGATTTTCAAGAAAGGAACTAAATATGATGGCATTATTTAAGATTATATAAAAATGTCTGATTGCCTTTGGTCCCCTAAAACGGGGGCATTATATAGAAAGGTCTGTAAATATGCTTGACTTAAAGCTGTCAGTTTGCATTTTAACCTCGTATTCTTTGCTTCGGAGTGCAGAGCCATAACAACTACAATTGTGTCACTGTCCAAACACCGACTGCACTGCAAATTATTTTTTTCATCTGAGGAAAATTGAGGAAAATATGAAAAGCAATCGTGTCCGTTTACGGTAATTCATTACGCTCGCTACAGTCGGGTGATAAAAGATTATCGCCGTCTCGCAAGACGGGAAAAGATAGGCTTGTGCAGGGCAGGAAACAGATGGGAGGAGATAGGGCCGGGGCCGGAGGCTCCCTCAGGCTCTTTCAGACAGCAGATACAGATGAGTGGGTGTGATAGAGTCCTCAGCCGCCCCGCTCTGACCTTCTCCCCGCTCAGTCCTGACCCGTGGTACGTTTATCAAACGCGTTCTTTTGCCAGTAGCTCTTGGAGGACGTCTCCACTGGTCCGTCAGCAGCGGAAAATACACAGGCTTAGTAATGTATTCCGTACACAACACAAAAGGTCTCGACAAGATCCTATGGCAAAAATGGCCGACGCATTTATTTCTATGTGAATAACTGGATTGAAATTGTGTTCAACACCCCTCCGTAAACCGCTTTATTTCAAGTGCATACAGCTGATGCCAACAAAATTACCTTATTTTTTCTTCAGGGTCACCCAGGTCAATACAATACAATTGTATGAATTTGCATTAATTAATGTAGTTGTTAATATTAATTAGTGATATTAGATAGAAATACATTAATTAAGCATGAAAGTAACTTTTCATTGGTATGTATTTTTTAACTACAAACTAATACATTAGTTACATGATTATACATTAGCAAAATATTGGATACACTTATAATAAGTTAACCATAAACAAATACTGTTTTTTTTTATTTTTATTTCACAACTAATGTAGTTGTAACATGAAGTAATGAATGTAAAAATACCTTATCAAAGCTGTACAGAATAACCTCTCAGTAGTTAGTCAACTGCATCCATCAGAAAATCCAGCAGGTCTGTTTAGCTGGGTCATTAGCATTCACACATGATGGTGTCAGTAATTGTCTGAACAAGCTGCTGTCTAAAACACCAAAAGATTTATGGACGTAGATAAAGAGAATAACAAAGATGTGTATTGGTACAATGATAGCAACGATCAGAGTTAACAACGATTTGGTGGAACGCCTGCTTAGTAGCTTGCTAATGAATAAAATGTCAATCATTATAGCAATTGTGTATGTACACCTATGGGTATTTCAGTATATGACATGGATGTGTGATGAGATGGATAGCAAGGCAGGCTATTATTCATTCAGCGGACTCAACATGCTCCAAACACTCATAGTTATTTGGGGTGGTCGGAAACGTTGCTAAATGTCCGTGTTAATGAAACAAGTCAACTTTGGTGCCGTGCAATAATTTTACAGCTTTGTTCAAATGTCGACCGGGAACATTTCCATTAATGTTCCTCTGGCTTGAGTTGGTTTTCTGACTCCTGTGCTGAAATTAGTTTTAGGAGTGATCGATTTTGAGAACACCGTGTCTGGGCTAGCTGAGGGCACTGCAGATAAAGGAGATACTTACATGGGCTCATAAATAAAAGCCTCCCTGCTTTCGGATGCGCGCTCCATGTCTCTTCATCGAGGTTCTGGCTGTGGATGAGCATTTGACTGCTGATCATCAACCTGACATCCCCACGCCAGATATCAGAGAATCTGTTATCAGCACAATTCCAGCATCTCCAGATTTAAACAGCATGATAATAACAGGCAGGCATGACAGTGCAGAGATGTACTTCAGAAATGTTTGGGCAGCCTGTAGCATAGCGCCTAAGGCAAATAATAATAAAGACTGGGACCTGGAAGGTTTGTGGTTCGAGTCCCTTTGTAGCCACGATAAGATACGCACAACTGTTGGGGCCTTGATCAAAGCCCTTAACCCCACATTCTGCCCTAGGCACTGTGGCTCCTCAATGCTGTTAAATAACTACGATGGGTCAAATGCAGAGGACACATTACCCCACAGGGTTTGATAAAGTATATCTTCTTTTACTGTTCAGCAACACTGTTGGTCTGCAAGCACCATGACAAGAGCTATTTTACATACACACACGCACACGCAAACACAGTGGAGAGAGGTGTGTACTGTGCCCAGAACCTTGAGTTCCAGCACAGTGGAGTCTCGGCTCAACTCTCCCCGGGACCTGAGTTCTCACAGCAGGCGTCCCCAAACAGACGGGCTTTCTTCCCTCAAAGACTCTGCGCTGGGTCAGGTTTTCCATCTCAATTAGAGAGAGTCTGTGGACAGTCACACAGCCTACAATGGGCTTCAGAATAAATCCTGAGATGTAGTAACACACTCTATTCCCATAGAGATCTCTAGCTTCATACACAGCACAGTTATTAATGCACTGTTTGTGGTTTAGCTAGCGTAAAATTGTTAGGTTAACTTGTGGTGACGGCTATTAAGTTAGATGTAATATCCTGTTTTCTGTCTGTTAGTTTATTCTGTGTTTTTGTAACTTTATTATTTTTCATATTCGTGTCTGTTTTCCATTTTCATTCATTATTCATCGCACTCGTCTTCCCCTGTGATGTCTGTGTCTGTATGTGGTTCTGAGCCCGAGTCACTATCCTGTCTGTGTGATTCACTATTCGGGTGTTTTCGGAATTTTCCGGTTTCCCGCGATTTCTTCTCCGTCTCGCTTTACTTGCCTCCCACCATTATCACAAGAACTTTTGTTTTACCAATTTACATGGAAATGGTATGGACGGCGTTTTCAAATAATTCCACTCTAAACCTGTTATCAAAAGTTCACGTTTTCAGCCCTCCAAAACGCCGGTGTCATGTAAACAAAAGGCCCAAACGCAACGGAAGTGTGCTGTTTTCGGCAGGCTCCGTTGTTGTGTAATCGAGGCCTGAGTCTTCACCTTTGTCAGAACAGTGATCATAATTTCAATGCCGAGTGTTTGTAAGCCTGTTATTTTTGAGATTCCTGAGACACCCTTTTGTCTGACTTTGCTTATTCACTTCTGTTTTGGTTGCCTGTGTTTTGTGGTTTTTGATCCTTTTGTTTATGACTCTCCCTGTGCCTACTCCTCTGTAGTTCTGCCTTTCTGATCTCCTGAATTTTAACTTGTGGACAGTTTTTGCGACTTCCCTTTTGCTTCTCGATTTGGCACTATGTTTACCTATGTTTACCTGGCTTTGACCCTTGGACTGAATAAAGATAACATTTTTGGAATACTGTGGTCTGCATTTGGGTTTCTGGCTTTGAGCGTTACATTAGATTTGTGAAAAGCACTGTCATATACAGAACATTACTGGTTAGCTCTAGAATAAAAATAAGTGGTCTAATATCTTTGAGGATGCGGTTATGTAAACAGTGTATTCATTTATGTTAATCTGAAGAATTCCCCCATGAAGCCGAATGTACATTATATAGTTTACCAGTGATCGTCTATACCGTTGCAGGTATGTATTAATAACAATGGAAAGTCCTGTGTGGATGTTGCCTGGAGTGCTCCCCTATCAGTAGGCCCTTGCAGGCAGATTTAACATTGGCAAGCCCCAAAATGTATTCACAAAACTGCCATCATGCAAGAGAATATTAAAAATTAAAAATTAATAAAAGATTAAATAAAGTCTCGGCTTAAACATATGACCGTTTTTATATCCCTCGTCTCAACCAAGAATCATTTTTTGGTATGGTTCATTTATATACTGAAATACTCTTCTGACTTCACACGAGGAACATATTAATATTTAAACTACCCTCAGAGCAGTCGCATCGCAGCACTGCACTTAAAACAGCCGACGCAAAAAATAAACAAATAAATAATGAATGAAACTGCAACTGTCGAGACAGATGGCTGACATTTTCTTACTAAAAGTACACGAGCCCCTTACTCCAATGAGTGGTATGACATTTTTAAGGGATCATTTTAAGATTCCTCATGGTAAGTAAGTATCTATATTTCCCCTTTTTTCAATTTGCAATTAAGATTTCAATTTCTAATGCAAACAGTTGAAAGTCAGGATAAACTGAGGAATTTGTCGTAAAGAGCCTCGACAGTTTACAGAAAACCTGGGCTTATTCAAAACCTATTTTTTCAGTCAACACACAATAACCAAATGATAGCAGTAATGCAAGGCACTGGCAAATTAAGGTGGGTCCAACTCAATTTCATTCATTTTTTGACACCTGGCTGTGGCCGTTATAATAGAGGAATTAAACAATAAATATGAGGTTAAAGTGCCGACTGTCACCATTAATTTGAACCCTTTTTATACAGTCCCCCCATTTTAGGGGACCAAAAGTAATTGGACTGTTGGCTTCTCAGCTATTTCTGATTAGTCAGTTGTATTCAATTGCTTCATTAGGCATATCAAGTTCCGTAGGAATACTCATTTTATTATTTGGAAAAGCACTGCACTTCTTTCTGCAGTACACAACTTTCCACGTTTCGGTCACCCTAAACCTCTTGCACTTCTGCCTGCTTATTGACACAAATCCCTCACGCAAATCAAGACACCTGCATCGGACAGTTTCTGAATCACGTGAAAGGAGAGGCAGTGTACAGCTCTGCTTGTTTGCAAATTCTGGCCAACATTGTAGCAGGTGATTGACGTGCATCGGCTAGCATCTAATGGTTTTTCCATTTTGACTTGAATGGTTGCTTCGCCGCAGAGTGATAAAATAGAACTATAAACCAGCATTACAACTCACGGCAGAACAACTGAGATATTGGGTACTAAAGAGCAATGCCTATTAACACAACTGCTTTTAGGAATGTGTAATCCATCATTATTCTTTTTCTAAGGACGATGTGCTCTTCTTGTTATGTGCTGTTTGTCAGTCACAGCCATTTCTCATAAAGTTATAACTGTCATTTTTGACAAAAATTGAGCATTAGGATTAGAATAGGATTAATTCAGAGTACGTTTAGGGTATCTGTTATTTGGGTCTTTGAAGAACTGCCCTGCATTTCAGTTTTGCTTGGAACTCAGAACTATCCAGAAGGGAGGTAGAACATTATAATGGCAAGGTCACAAAATGTTGCCATTTAGATGCTTTGACACCCCAAAGCAACTGGAATGAAGCATTCTAATAATAATAAATAAATTAATAAATTAAACATTTTGACGTAGAAGGGCAGTATACAAGGTTATATACTGTTACGTACTTGGTGAACACAGATTTCTACAGAGGCTTGCCTGGACCTATTAATGTGATACAACTATTGTGAAGCCCTGCAGGACTAAACTGTGAAGGTTTTAGAAAATGGAGACCCTCTTCCTCTGCATATGAGTTCACATCCACGATGTCAAAGGGAAAACGGGGTAATTCTGGATGATTGATGAACTTGTCTTCCGGATCGTTAGTGTAATGGGAGGAACCATTTTCTTTCTGGGTCGTGCTGGTTTGAATCGGCGGCTAATTCCGCACCATCTGTTTAGTGGAAATCAAATGTGCAATAAATATTAGCTATGCCCAACCCACACGGTAATTCTCCACTGTCAAGGAAGTTCTCCCTTAAAGCTAATTTTACTTTTGAAACGTTGCCTTGTTTCTGATCTGAATTTAAATCCCGAATGACCGTGAAAATGGGTTGTAATAATAAACAATGATCATTTGTTATTTAGCTGATGCTTCTATACAAATCGATTAGCAGTTGACTAGACTAAGCAGGGGAGAATCCTCCCTGGAGCAATGCGGGGTTAAGGGCCTTGCTCAGGGGCCTAGCAGCTGTGTGGACCTCATCATGACTATGGGGCCAACCTTCTGGGCTACAGGTTGCCCCTGTTTGTATTTGTATTTGCTGAACAAGAGTCAAGAGTACAGACAGAAAAAGGGGTGAGAAGTTATTTTTTACATTTTAAGATTTTAAAGGTACAATGGGTAAGATTTTTTGTTAAAACATTGTTACAAGACCATTGTAAATCCCTTCCTATTGTTGAAAAAGGCTCACTGACACCCTCTGCCTGTATTTATAGTCCTTAAATTCGGGTTTCAAAATATTCAGTTGATGGGCCAGCTCTCTTTACCAAAACATCGTATAGCTGTACAATAATTAAAGTTCATTGGTTGAAAATTGGTTCTAATTGCCACAGCCAATGGCGTTTCAACATCAGCACACTCACAGAGAAGGGGGACAGATGAACAGTGTTGTGGTTTGAAGGTGTTTGTTGATACAATTCCTCTCTTGACTGTTAGAAGTCCAAAATTACATATTGTACCTTTAAACTTAAAATAATTATGGAAATATCTTACCCGTTATTTCTTAGGAAATGTACAGAAATTGAATGTGTTTGGGCCAGTGGTTCGTGTCTCCCACCATGACCAGTCCTGCTGATTTCTGAGTGTCAGGTTGCCACGGGAACGCTTCCGGAGACCAGCAGTGGAGTTTTGTGCCATGCAGTTATAGAGAGGGGCTGGATTTGACGTTCTGAACAGGGGAGGCTTGCTGTGCTGTTGATTAATATGATTTTATTCCTCAGCTGCGGGGACTTGGAGCAGGGTACCTTGTTAAAGATATTCAACCGGCACAAGAGGAGTGAGACACAACTGCAGCTGAAGTCTACTTTCAGCTTCCCAGATTGAGCTTTATACTGCTGTGGGGACTGCAGTTCTACTAATAATAAATAATCTTTATTTATGAGTTACACACACACACAAACCAAAGCTGACCTCAAAGTAATTCTTTAGCTATTCGTCAGGAAGGCTGTACTGTTCGGAACATGGTGAGTTTACGTTACATAATGACCGGGTTTCTATCCTGCTGCTAGGCATTTCCATGCTTCATGCTATTATTGGAAGAACTGAAACATTGTGAACTGGCAATCTGGTCATTGGAACTACTGCATACTGTGTGTGCAGTGTGTCTTGGCTATAATGCCTGAGCAATGTCAAAATTAATGACTGAAGTCAATTTCACAATTAAACTAAACATGCTCATTAAGACAATCCTTTGTTCTCTTTTAACCCCTATGCAGTAATTTTCAGGACGTAAAATGCATGTAGGCTATGAGGTAATGGTAATCAATGGAAGAAAGCCTCCCAAAAACTACACCAGTAACACACTTTTATCTCTTTTTTTAAACATACATTGCTGGATATTGAACAATTCTTATGTAATACACTCAGTGAGCACTTTATTAGGTAGACCTGTACACCAGCTTGCTAATGCAAATATTTAATCAGCCAATCATATGGCAGTGACGAAATGCATAAAAGCATGCAGACGTGGTCAAGAGGTTCAACTGTATTTCAGACCAAATATAAGAATGGGGAAGAAATGTTATCAAAGTGACTTTGACCATGGAATGACTGTTGGTGCCAGACAGGGTTGTTTGAGTATCTCAGAAACTGCTGATCAGAGTTCAGAGGAGAAGGGCCAGACTGGTCGAAGCTGACTGGTGACAGTAACGCAAATAACCATGCATTACAACAGTGGTATACAGAATGGCATCTCTGAACACACAAACCTCTAAGTGGATAGGCAACAGCAGCAGTAGACTGAGTAAATCTAAAAAAAAGAAGTAAAATAAATAGTTAAAGTGCTCACTGAGTATATTGTACATGTAGTTTTTCCTCATTGGGAAGGAAACCCACAAATTATTTTATTTTGTTACCTAACAATCTACACATTTTAAAACGGATGGTAATACATTCACTACATGAATGCGATACAGACTGGCAGCGCGTGTTTCTCAGTTGACCAGGTGGTTTCGTAGTGGCCTGTGTATTATCTAACGCACTGACAGCGGCTCCCTCAAGAAAGCTTCAAGCGCTTCGTCCTATTTTCGAACAATAGAGGGAGCCTGACTCATGCAAACCTAACTGAAGTTTACTGGATGGGTAGCACACTCTATTCTAACATTTCTGTGAAATGTTTCATTTAGGAACGCTTAATCTGTTTAAATCCGAACAAGAACCGCAAAACTATTCATCTGGCGACCGCGGTGAGATGTGGGACATCATTCTATTCCCACTGACAGGTTCGTTTAAGAAGATCCTAGGTTGTACGCGTAAGCAAAGAAAATGCTATTGGTAAGCGATTTTTCTACCCTTAACAACACATTTCTTTATTCACGGAAGTGCTTTTGTTTCACTTTAAATATCAATTTATCTTAGATCGACCGATTTATGAGTGGTGGCAGTTCGCACGGTAGGAGCAAGGAAGCCTATCCCCTTATTTCAGCCTACACTACGTGTTCGTTGGGTTTGCACTGGGGGATGAAAGTTTCTGTAGTTATGAAGTAACGACGACCCCGAATGTCCAGGAAAGCAACACGACGCATTTCTCACGAAATTGTGTTATAGCAGGCTGCGTCCTTGCTGCAAGCTGTGTCGTTGGTCACGCAAAGCTTTTAAAATATAGATTCACTGAAATAAATTATTTGTGTATGGATGCGAGGAGCGGGATTGATGTGGTCGTTTAAACAAATCTGTATTTTCGTAGTCGTTGAATGAATATGCAACCTACATTATATATAGGCTAATACCGGGTACTTGAGAACGAAATTGATGTTTTTGTGAAGGTGGAATACATTTATTTGACTTGAATCTCTTTTCAAACATAGTAGTAGAATCGTCTCTTTCTCATTAAGAGTCGAACACCCAATCTAAATGTGATAAATATATCAATTGGATTTGTATCGATTTTCTGTACGTCTATAGCAACAGTGGATCCTCCTGCCACATGTCATGTCTGTGCCTAACCTATTCTTGTCTTCTTACTGTATGGCAATGTTTGGCCTGTCATATAAGAGCTGCCCTTTACAATGGGATATTGGAAATCAAATTAGGGGTGAGATTACATGACCTCTGTGAATCTTGTGCAGTTGCTAAAAATAAAAATCATAGACCTTTTTGTATTTGTTACATTTTGCTCAGAGACAAAGCATGTTCATTAAACAGCTAAAATATATTGAGAAGCTTTTAAATTTGATTCTGGCATATACTTTAATGCAGTTTTTGAATGTAGATTGATAACTTATATATGATCTCAAAGTGGGTGTATAAACAGAATCATGGAATTTGCAGTTTGTATTTATCAGAAAACTGCTAAATGAACAATATGTGGTTCACACTGAAGGGAAGAATGGCAACAATAAACGGCAGATAAATATGTTATTGCAGAGTAGGGGGGAGGAGGGCGACTGTCACTTTAATTGAGGTGATTTGCATATTCCAGTAGGTGCTACACAGGGGTTGCCGCAGCCAATCGCACACCCCTCATCACACTATTGGCTGAGCTCCACTAGATTCTTGGCTCCATTTGCAAGGGGGTGGGGTTTACTCCGCTCATCCATTCAACTCCTGTAGTCAGCAAAACAGCCCGGCACAGTCCACAGCCAGTGCCTAAGCCAGAGCAGGGCAGCAAGCGGCACTGCAGCAGTGCTAAATCTAGGTCTGTCAGCGAGAGAGAGAGAGAGAGAGAGAGAGAGAGAGAGAGAGGGCGGGGGGAAGAGAGAGAAACAGAGGGAGAGAGAGAGAAGAACAACCAGAGAGAAAGGGGGAGCAGGAACCGATAGAACGAACAGTCACTCACAATAATGGAGACCCACAGAGGGTATGAAGCTCTGGATCAAACTTAAAAAGAACAAAAAAAAAAGAGCACCCTCACTGCGTCACGCGTGCTCCGATCCCCCAGCGAGGAGAGGAGGACAGTGCCAGGGGGAGGAGGAGGAGGAGGAGGGAAAGTGCCGTCCAAAAAGAAGAAGCGTGTTTGCTCGCAGAGAGGGAATATTAAAGAGGACTTGAGCGGCCACGCAAAACTCTTGACCCGCTCTTCTCCTTCCTGCCTGCGGGGCGCCGCGTTTCTCCACGGCGCTCTGCGGACGTCTTCTCTGCCTGGTCCTCCACTGCTCGGCAGGTACACTCACTCATGGTGGACGCCAAGGGACGCAACATGAAATGTCTCACTTTCCTCTTGATGCTTCCAGAGTCGGTGAAGAGCAGGTCTAACAAAGGGGCCAAGAAGGGCAGCCCCGCAACCTCCAAACTGCCCCCCGTCTGCTACGAGATCATCACCCTGAAAACCAAGAAGAAGAAGAAGATGGCTGCGGAGATCTTCCCCGCCAAGAAGTCGTCCGCGACCACCACGGTCCAGCAGTACCAGCAGCAGAACCTCAACAACAACAACACCATCCAGAGCAGCAACTGGCAAGGGCTGTACCCCACCATTCGAGAGAGGTAGGCAGGGGGGCGCCTCCTAAATTCTGCTCTAGTTCTGGAAGTTAATCCAGAGATCCCTCCAGTTTCAAGTCAGGCTGACTAAGTTTGCGGGGGCCGGGGGGTGTCTTGGCAAATTTGCAGGGTGATCTGAAAAATGTAATTTCTGATTCCAATGATTCTAGTCTGTTGTAGTGAATCATTCCAGTAAGTTTTTATTTGTTTACCACCTGTGTGGTTATCGAGTAATGCTCTATATTGGTTTGTAATCAAGTCATGGTCTTTATCGAGCTTGTAAGCGAGTCATTGTCTTTATCAGTCTTGTAATCGAGTCAGGCTCTTTATTGACTTTTAATCGAGTCAGGCTCTTTATGGAGCTTGTAATCAAGTCATGTTCTTTATCAACTTGTAATCGAGTCATGCTCTTTCTTGGCTTGTATTTGAGTCTTGGTCTTTATCAGTCTTGCAACAGAGTCATTGTCTTTAGCGCCTTGTAACCGAGTCATGGTCTTTATCGACCTTGTAATCGAGTCATGCTCTTTATCAAGTTTGTAATCGAGTCATGTTCTTTATCGGCTTTTAATCGAGTCATGCTCTTTATCAAGCTTGTAATCGAGTCATGCTCTTTATCAAGCTTGTAATCGAGTCATGGTCTTTATCAAGCTTGTAATCGAGTCATGGTCTTTATCAAGCTTGTAATCGAGTCATGTTCTTTATTGGCTTGTTATTGATTTGTGTTCTTCATCGTGATCCTGAAGGTCACGTGGGTTATACAGCGTGGTCCAAAAGTCTGAGACCACTTTAAATAACTGGGATATTTTCAAATGGAAACCCGCAAATAAACAGAAAGTTGTAGGATTTTGAAAAATGTAAAACTAATTAAAGTTACTTCAGTAACTAGTTAAAGACCAAAGACGAGCAATGAGTGCTGCACAATTCACGATCACCTGACCTCAACCTCACTGAACACTTGAAGACTGACAAAAGCCAAGCATTCAGGAACATCACAAGATGCTCTTTGGAACATTGGCAAATAATGCATCATCAGGTTTTTCCTAGACAGCTTGAGTGCACGCTGCCATCATCTTCTGCAGTAAAGGGGCTTCTTGCCCCTTTCACAGGAACGCCCCATGGCAGCATGGAGAAAGCGCATATTCAGCCCCTGCCTGTCTGTTTCTCCGAAACCTCAGACCTAACCTGTCACTCCTCTCCTTCACAGTCCACACGCTCGGAGTTGGGGGGCAGTTATGTTATTTTTCATTTTTAGAATAATAATATCTATTATTATGTGAATCCTCTATATCTCTATGATAAGGAGAAATCCAGCTTTCTGGTTGCTACTGTATACTAGGTGCTACAGGATGCTACAGGCTGTTTACAGCCATTATGAAATTTGATGGCTGTTGAAGCTGACCCTTTAGGGTGCATCTTTAGCTCATCTTCCTCACCGCATTGCTCATTGGTTAGTTCATTGGCTTATGCGCTGGAGAAAAGTGGCAGGCTAGAACGATGGGTTGTAAAAAGTTAATAGCTGTGCTGTACTGTATGTCTGTGAGACCATTGGCTGTGCCAAAAGTCACCTGCCCACCCCAACCCCTAACCCCCCCTCCTTTATAAGATTAAAGGGAGTCAAGATTAAACAGGCTGTCACCTCTCCGTTACGGTACGGAGAACGTATTTATTTGTATTACTTAATTGTATTTCTTCAGTTTGTGGTCACTTTTGAGAATTGCTAAAGTAGCAGCGATGTCAACACTGGAAGACTTGTACGTATGCAGTCCGTGCGTGACCTCTGACCTCCTGGGGTGGTGCTGAAGTATTGCGTGCGGCTCTCTTTGCAGGAACGCAGTCATGTTTAACAATGAGCTGATGGCCGACGTTCACTTCCTGGTCGGGTCGCCGGGGGGAACGCAGCGGTTGCCCGGACACAAAGTAAGAGAGCCCCTCCCGACAAACCCTCCCTTTGCAGCCTCCCTCACAGACCGCCACGCGGGAGAGACGGACAGATGGACACCAGACCGGTCCTTGTCTGTCGGGATTGTGTAAATGACTGGCCGTCTCGCTTGCAGCGAAAGCTGGAATCCTTTGTGTGTTTCAGGCCTTTTAACTTTGAGATGAATGTAAATTAGGTTCAGGAATTAAGCGAGAACAAATTAACTCGAAATGAAGACTGCTCGTATTTTGTGCCGGGGAAATCTCTGTTCAAGGAACATTTCCGACGCTGACACTGACCCTTTTTTGTTCTTTTTTGACCCCCCAGAGGTAGCTTGGCATGAATAACGATAGGGTATTAATTTTGTGTCTAGCCAACATGAAGCTGGGAGATACTATGCGATTGGTGTTTCTAAATATAGCCCAGTGACCATAGGAGAAACATCACAGTTTCTCAGGGAGGAATCGGGGAGCTGTGATTGGTTATTCTGTATGACAGAGAGTGCCATTGGCCTCTGGAGTGTAATGTGACCTAAGGCAGCCCCAGGCAGCTGATTCGCCAAATTCGTGATTCGTTCTCGCTGCAGCATTGTAAATTTGTCATGTGACTGACAAATGATTAGTTAGCTTTTAGTCCATATTAGCGCTAACCTTGGAGTGTGGGAGTGCCTTGTGGTCATTTAGCAAAGTCACTTGACCCCCCCCCCCACAACACACCCCATGTCTAAATTCCCACCATACTGTATTTTACAAACTGACGAGGTTATCATCACCTGTGTCTGACGCTCTCATTACTGTTCTCTGGCAATAAACAAGACCTAGTTTAATTTCCCCCTGGCTGTGTTGACAGCCTACAAACAAAATTCAAAGGTCACATTTATTCTTTTAATTTCCTCTGTTTAATTAACTGTTCAAGTGGGTAATTATTCCCGGTATGCATGGTCAGCAATCATAGTCAGGTTTTATTTGTTTTTCTATTTTCAAGACAGTCATCTTTATCATTTCTAAAAGGCAGAATGTGTGGCTTGGCGGTTGATTCTCTAAAGTGCTCTTTGCTTCTGTATTCATTGTGAAAATACCCTGGGCCATTGGAACACTTGTTAAAAAATGACTGCTTCTTCCTTTATGCTTTATGTCTGTATTATTTTGTTGGCGTCTTTCATCACAAGTTAATTGGTTTGCTTGCTGGAGTCCACCATGTACTATTTGAGAGATGGCACTGCCGTCAAACGGGACCCCAGCCAACTTTGAGTTTGGAGAGATTTAAAAAGCCGCATTACTGTATGTGTGATGCTGATTTCATGGTTAGATGACCTTTCGGGGAGTGGGAAGATCAGGAAATAAGAGCAATAAAAAGTGAATGCTGCATCAGCCGTGAGAGGAGGATAGACCTTAAGCCGCGTGAGCCCGGTGTGTCAGGGAATATTTGGAGAGGTCTTAAAGGTGCTGCTTCCTGCTCTGATGAAGTGAATCCAGCTGTGCCGGTTCTCCCTCCTCATACCCGCCCCCTGGAGGGGCCTGTCGAAAGAAAACACGCACCTCTCAATTACAACGCGTGTGCGTGTGTGTGCAGGCCTGCATGTGTGTGTGTGTGTGTGTGTGTGTGTGTGTGTGCACATCAATCAGTATGAGGTTAAAGTGTGTCAGCTTTAATTTGGCGGTGTTTACGTCCATACCGGGTGATCCGTGTAGGAATTTCAGCACGTAGTACTGTCTTCAGAGACAGTAGTGCCAAACTGCTCTTCCTAATTGCTTCCTCTGCTCCGCAGTACGTCCTGGCTGTGGGAAGCTCGGTGTTCCATGCCATGTTCTACGGAGAGCTCGCCGAGGACCAGGATGAGATCCGCATCCCGGACGTGGAGCCAGCGGCCTTCCTGGCCATGCTGAAGTAAGGGTTCACCCGTCCCACGCCACCGCGGTGACCGCAGCCGTTAAAACCTGACCGTCCACCTCCCTTCCCACCAATGCCGCCGCAGGGATGCCTCTCAGTCGTTAGTGCAGTAAGCGAACATAAAAGAGCACCTTCTGGAGGTTAACGGCTTTTTTAGCTTCCAGTATGGCATCTTTACAGGCTTCCCCTCTGGGGGAGGGGGGGCGCTTCCTGTCAAAGGCAAAGTTACGGTGCGACGCCAGACACAGCAGACGAGACAGTGCAGTCACTCCTCGAGGAGTCGTCTGGAAAGACGTTTTATTTGATTAAGAGCTCGCGTCTTAAACGTGTCAGGACGGCGCTCGGAGAGGATGGGTAGTGGAGAGGCTAATTGTCCTCCTGAAGAGCCTGTGGTATCGGTGCCTTTGAGAGTCTAGCCTGGACTCATTGCCCTTGACTCTGAATGTTGTGTTGCATACCTCTCCACACAGCGCAATCTGAATAGGCTGTTGATAGGGTCTTGTGCTCACTGTTCAGATGGCTTTCAGTGAGACGTTTTGTTAAACAGGACTGGAATTACTGATTTGTGCAGAACGTGCCTCATGCTGCCACTTTGAAATTACAGAGCAGCTAATGTAGGTATCTTATAAGCAGACTTTCAGTGATGTTCAGAATGGATTCATGTCATGGAATCTCCAGAAATGTATGAAATAATGTATGTATTTCAATCCCGATCCATCATTCAACCCTGATCTACCATTCGTTTTTGACAGCTGGTCGTACAGGTCTAACAGACCTTGGTAAAATACGGAATTGTTTTTGATTCAAATACTTTTCTACGCTTTACTGAGCTTGACTTTACTGAGATCCTCTTGGTTGGCTCAAGTAACTAGCCGCAGAAAATGATTTGGATCGAAAACAGTTATGTATTTGACAGTGCACAATTCTGGTCTATCAGGTAATGAGACATCTGTGAGGCCCGTTTCAAAAAATGTTCCTCTTTTGTTCCCTCAGGTACATATACTGTGATGAGATTGACCTGAGTGCAGACACAGTGCTGGCCACCCTCTACGCCGCCAAAAAGTACATCCTGCCCCACCTGGCGCGGGCCTGCGTCACCTTCCTGGAGACGAGCCTCAGCGCCAAGAACGCGTGCGTGCTGCTGTCGCAGAGCTGCCTGTTCGAGGAGCCCGACCTGACGCAGCGCTGCTGGGAGGTGATCGACGCCCAGGCCGAGCTGGCCCTCAAGTCCGAGGGCTTCTGCGACATCGACGCGCAGACGCTGGAGAGCATCCTGCGCCGCGAGACGCTCAACGCCAAGGAGCTGGTGGTGTTCGAGGCGGCGCTCAGCTGGGCGGAGGCCGAGTGCTCGCGGCGGGAGCTGACTCAGTCCATCGACAACAAGCGCAAGGTGCTGGGCCAGGCCGTGTACCTGATCCGCATCCCCACCATGGCGCTGGACGACTTCGCCAACGGGGCGGCCCAGTCGGGCGTGCTGACGCTCAACGAGACCAACGACATCTTCCTGTGGTACACGGCGGCCAAGAAGCCCGACCTGCAGTTCGCCAGCGAGCCGCGGACGGGCCTGTCGCCGCAGCGCTGCCACCGCTTCCAGTCCTGCGCCTACCGCAGCAACCAGTGGCGCTACCGCGGCCGCTGCGACAGCATCCAGTTCGCCGTGGACAAGCGCGTCTTCATCGCCGGCTTCGGCCTGTACGGGTCCAGCTGCGGGTCGGCCGAGTACAGCGCCAAGATCGAGCTCAAGCGCCAGGGCGCCGTGCTGGGCCAGAACCTCAGCAAGTACTTCTCGGACGGGTCCAGCAACACCTTCCCGGTGTGGTTCGAGTACCCGGTGCAGGTGGAGCCCGACACGTTCTACACGGCCAGCGTGGTTCTGGACGGGAACGAGCTGAGTTACTTCGGGCAGGAGGGCATGACGGAGGTCCAGTGCGGGAGGGTCACCTTCCAGTTCCAGTGCTCCTCGGACAGCACCAACGGAACGGGGGTGCAGGGGGGGCAGATCCCTGAACTCATCTACTATGCCTGACCCTACGACCAGGCTTTCCCACCGCTCCCGGTTGTTCTGTCCATCAGGCTTTGCGCTAATGAAGTTTCCGGAATTTTCTTATGTGGGAACTACCCCTGGGAGTTTTCTTGTCCTGAGATGGCTTGCCCACCACTCCTGGTTGTTCTGTCCATTGGGCTTTGCGCTGAAGAGGTTTTCTACATTGGGCCTACTCCTGGGAGTTTTCATGCCACACTGGGTACCAGACAGACGTGGTTCACAGAAATTTTGGGGGAAATGCTGGGAAAAGCTATCTCTTAAGTTCAACAAACATTGATTGTGTGCAATGTGATGAGCAAGTCTGGAGGATTGGGAGATTAATTTGACCAAACAAAGTGAGTCTCTTACTATTGAAAACACCACTGGAGTATGCAAAACACTGGTAACTCAATCATGACATTGAAAGATGGTGTGCAACAGCATTTGCTTTTGATTCTATATTGGATTGTGTATTTGTGTAAATAGATCTGAAAGGTTTAATGTGTGCAACAACTTTATGGCTGCTTGTCCGGAATTTGTAATTAATGTTCAATATAAGCAAACTTGTAAGATAATGGTCTGTGTGTTAATGCTTACAATGAAAGCACATGTTTAGTGCAGCAATACCAAACAACAGCTTTAAAAGGCTTTTCATGGCTGTGCTTATCACATATCCATAAGTGCTGTTTTAATGACTTAGAAAAAGCAATCCTGATATTTAACACCAAAGTGTTTGCTCTTGAAGTTGCAATTATGTTGCTATTTGCTCCTTACAAGAACACAAGGCACATTTTGATTACACACATATTGGATATCTGGCTTATTACCTGCAATTTAATGAACGACTTTGAAAAGTCATGAATGGGTGAAAATTGGCTTCTGTATTAGAGTTTGAACATCGCAGAAAATGAGATCTGCTGATGAAATCTCGTGCCCGCTGCTCACTGAAAAATGGTCTGCAGAAGTCTGTGACTGACTCAATCTGCATAAATTGAAGTGTTAAGGTCCACTGTGCTTCCATTATAAATCTCTCTCGTGGTCTAGATGCTGGATGCTCTAACTCCAATTAAGGTTATCTCATTATACTCAAAAGAAAAATATTTATTTATTTATTTATTCATACTTAAGTCAGCTCTTTGGCCTGTTCCACGACTATGTAATATTTAATTGCTTTATGTCACATTTGAATATTTATTGGTTGAATATTGAATATTATTTATTTCATATTTGTTGGTAAAGCTTTAGTCAGCTTTACGTATTTTTTAAGCTTACGAAGGCTGACATAATGAATGCTTTTTGTGTGTTTATTCTTGTCATGTTTGTTAAATATGCTGTGGAGTTTCATTCTCACAGACCCAAAAGTATGATTTAAAAAGTAATGGAATGGAAAATGAAAACAACTACGTGTACTGTTTACACCAGTTTTGGATTGTGATAACATGTAGCGCTAACATATTTTGCACTTTATGGAGTATTGCTTCATGACTTTAACACTCTTGATGTATACTGTCCAATATATCAGTATGTACAGTAAAATGTTGCTTATATTGTATGTTTTTTTAACTTGTGAAAGTAAATAGGCAGCTTTTTTGATTTTCTCCTGCTAGCGGGAACGAGTGAGGGCCGTTTGTCATCCGCAGTGAGGAGGAGGAGGGCGATGGGGTGATGAAGGACCTTGGGGCGAATCTTTCCGTGCTGTGTGTCCATGTACTGCCTGTAGACCCATGAATGTGTATGATAGTAGCAAATGAAAATAAAATGGCTGGTTACATATTAATGATACTGTGTTAACTGTGATTTGAAGAAAAACAAGCAGAATGTGATTGACTTTTTTCTACGCTTATTTTCAAACGTGTCTACACGGACCACTTCCTGTCACTGAAGAGGGAGACGGCAGGACCAAAGTAGTCCCCACTGTGGGATTACTGGTTTGTTTTCACTAAACCAGGGATCATCAAATCACGGTCCTCAAGGTCTGAGAACTGTTGATTTTCCATCCTCCCTTTACCTCCCATTACTGTCAGGTGTGAATCAGGAGCCCTGGTTGTTCAGCTAATTACCTGGGAGAAAGGAAAACCAGGCCTAGATTTGTATTCAAGGTCCATATTTGATGATTGCGACACTAAACTGTCTATGATCTTACTTCACAATTAAATCAGAGAATACTCAATACTGTTGCCATGTTTTCTTGCTCTACATTCTTTACTAGTAGGTCACTTATCTAAAGAACTGTGCTGCCAACTGCCAGTGCCCTTAAGAGTCAACCTCTGCTTTCATCTGGTCCTGTAAATCTGGAGGTGTAGACATATTCCCCTGGGAAATGGCATATGCTGCGTATGTTTACGGTTAAAAGGACTGATGTTCCTCAGAACAGGTTCACTCAGCTTCTTCAGTGGCAGGGGCACACATTTACACTTCAGATGTTGAAGCCCCTGTTGTGAGATGGTATCAGTCTGAAATTTTAAAGCTGGTCTGCACATAATCTCCTTTATCAAGGCAATACATGGTTTGTCCTTTGCAATGATTTCCAATACTACTGTCTGAGGCTATATATTTTTTGTATATATTTAAATTTTCATAGTGATGCCCACTATGATTGATGCCTATATTCCAACTGTAACATGCACACAATAAAAATTCATTGTTGTTTAATATTTTAACTTTCTCTCTTCCGGAGAAAAGAACTGTCACCATCTCATAACAGTGCAATTAGTTGTATCATAAAACACTGATCACTCTCTAATCAGAGTCTAATCACTGTCAATATCTTCTTTACTCATACAGTAATTCTTCTGTCTGTGTTGATTTTAATCTTGGTATTGATAATGTCCTGTAATTAGTGTGATTGTGAAGCAACACATTATTATTCCGCCGGTTTTTTGATGGCCTACTCCTCCCAGAGTTTTCGAGCTATCTACACCAAACCAAGCAGAAAACATCCGGCATGGTCCTGAATGGTGTGCTTGTTCATAGCCTTTCGATATTCCCAATAATTTCTCAGATAATTAAGGTTCTCCAGGGAAAAATGTCCCAAGGAATGAATGGAGGAATATTCAGATTCTAGAGTGGTGACAGTTGGAATTTACATGTTTTACCTGTTTTTTAAACTGCTATTACTCTCTCCATTTCTTGACTACATACATACATTGCATCCGGAAAGTATTCACAGCGCTTCACTTTTCCCAGATTTTGTTATGTTACAGCCTTATTCCAAAATGGAATAAATTCATTTTCTTCCTCAAAATTCTACACACAACACCCCATAATGAAAACATGAAAGAAGTTTTTTTTTAAACTTTTGCAAATTTATTAAAAATAAAAAAACTAAGAAATCACATGTACATAAGTATTCACAGCCTTTACCATGAAGCTCAAAATTGAGCTCAGGTGCATCCTGTTTACACTGATCAACCTTGAGATGTTTCTACAGCTTAATTGGAGTCCACCTGTGGTAAATTCAGTTGATTGGACATGATTTGGAAAGGCACACACCTGTCTATATAAGGTCCCACAGTTGACAGTGCATGTCGGAGCACAAACCAAGCATGAAGTCAAATTAATTGTCTTTACATGTCCGAGACAGGATTATCTCAAGGCACAAATCTGGGGAAGGGTACAGAAAAATTCCTGCTGCTTTGAAGGTCCCAATGAGCACAGTGGCCTCCATCATCTGTAAATGGAAGAAGTTCAGAACCACCAGGATTCTTCCTAGAGCTGGCCGCCCGTCTAAACTGAGCAATCGGGGGAGAAGGGCCTTAGTCAGGGAGGTTACCAAGAACCTCACTCTGTCACTCTGTCACTCCAGCTCCAGCGTTCCTCTGTGGAGAGAGGAGAACCTTCCAGAAGGACAACCATCTCTGCAGCAATCCACCAATCAGGCCTGTATGGTAGAGTGGCCAGACGGAAGCCACTCCTTAGTAAAAGGCACATGGCAGTTTGCCAAAAGGCACCTGAAGGACTCTCAGACCATGAGACACAAAATTCTCTGGTCTGATGAGACAAAGATTGAACTCTTTGGCGTGAATGCCAGGCGTCAGGTTTGGAGGAAACCAGGCACCGCTCATCACCTGGCCAATACCATCCCTACAGTGAAGCGTGGTGGTGGCAGCATCATGCTGTGGGGATGTTTTTCAGCGGCAGGAACTGGGAGACTAGTCAGGATTGAGGGAAAGATGAATGCAGCAATGTACAGAGACATCCTGGATGAAAACCTGCTCCAGAGCGCTCTTGACCTCAGATGGTTCATCTTTCAGCAGGACAACGACCCTAAGCACACAGCCAAGATATCAAAGGAGTGGCTTCAGGACAACTCTGTGAACGTCCTTGAGTGGCCCGGCCAGAGCCCAGACTTGAATCCGATTGAACATCTCTGGAGAGATCTGAAAATGGCTGTGCACCGACACTCCCCATCCAACCTGATGGAGCTTGAGAGGTGCTGCAAAGAGGAATGGGCAAAACTGCCCAAAGAGCTTGTGGCATCATATTCAAAAAGACTTGAGGCTGTAATTGCTGCCAAAGGTGTATCAACAAAGTATTGAGCAAAGGCTGTGAATACTTATGTACATGTGATTTCTTAGTTTTTTATTTTTAATAAATTTGCAAAAATTTCAAAAAAACTTCTTTCATGTTGTCATTACGGGGTGTTGTGTGTAGAAGTTTGAGGAAAAAAATGAATTTATTCCATTTTGGAATAAGGCTGTAACATAACAAAATGTGGGAAAAGTGAAGCGCTGTGAATACTTTCCGGATGCACTGTATATTATACAGCAAAATGTTCATATACACTCAGATCACTTTATTAGTTACACCTGTACACCAGCTTATGAATGCAAATATTTAAAATATTAGCAGTAGTAGCAATAGTCCACTGATTAGCCCCGATCACACTTGGCATTTTCTTCAGGAAATGGACATCTCTAGTTATTTGTTAAGATTAATACATGAACTGGTGCCTCATCCCTTGATCCTCCTCTGAGATAATTTACAATAGTTGTCATATTTAATGGCTAACACAACTACCCAATAAACCCAATGATAAACCCCTTTTATGTGAACTTAATTAAGACCTACCCAGCTCTCAATAACTAGTTTGTCAAGAAATAAGTGCAAAAACAAAATACGGGTCTTTTTATTAATGTATTTATCTTTTCAGAAAACCTCTAAATCATCATAGAAAACAAGTCTCTTTGGAAATGATTTCCAGTTATGCTTGCTGAGGAAATCAATAATTAAAACATTTCCAGATATGAGTATGCGGAGGGAGTGTTTTGGGACCAGCCGTTTTGATGGTGGTTTTTCATTATACCGCCGTTAGCGGTGTTAGCTCCGTCATTAATTGCAAGCGGGGGCCAGACGCTGTCGGGGAGTCCGTGGGGTTTGTCTGCCGCGGTGGCACTTCTGCGCTTCTGCCCATGCCGATGATTTCTCCGGCTAGCAATTACCGCTCAGATGGCTGACACCAAAACAGAAAGAACTCAAAACTTTTCTTTTATGAAGAAACGGGTCTTTGACACCGCTTCAATGGCGGTGTCAAAGACGTGTAAAAAAGAATTAATTGAGTATCAGAGGGCTGTCAATTCAGTGGGGAGGGGAGCTCCTTCTAAATTTGCGGTTGTACTACAGTACGTCCGGACACCCACGCACTAATTTTCATCTGTCTTGGTCTATGTTATCTCTTCTTGTCTTACATGGTTTGGGTACAGGCTTATCAGCATGACCCCGCATGTCTTTATTTCTAAGCTACACCTATTTGGCTTGAATTGGTTTGTTTTTGTGGTTTAGTGCTGCAGTTGCTTTGTGTGTAGTTCACCTGACGGATGTATGAATACTCTGCATTCTGCATGTAGTTCACCTGTCGGATGTATAAATGCTCTGCATTCTGCATGTAGTTCACCTGATGGATGTATAAATGCTCTGTCAGTTTGAAGGAGACCCTTCCTTGCCAGGGCCTCATTGTAAAAACAGGTCTTACCATCAAATTGTATCTTAAGTTGTGGCTTGCGCAGGAAGCCATAACTAAGTGGTTATGCATAAAATGCTACTTTGACACAGATATGATCGTATCTCTATGTGAAGTTCATACGAGACGTCAGTTGAGTTAACGTCGAGGCGCTGCCTATTAGCACTCTGCGCACGAGTCCCTAAAGTGGGCCCAATCATAAGATTGTCATTGAGGATAAGAATTAATTGGAAATTCGAATTAAATATGCATGGTTTTTATCTGAATAAACAACCTAGCTTTTTTTATTTTTTCTTCCAACACCGCTAATCTTCTGAGTATTAATTAGTTTGTTCTCTTTTTAAGGAGCACAATAAAGACATTTTGAGTAAATAAATAAATAATGGCGGGCTAAAAAACGAAAGGCGAGTCCGATAATCCAGACATTCAGGGAAGAGGCCGCAGCTCTCGGCGGTGAATTCCTCCGTGCGCTCTCCACCGGAGACGTGACAGGCTGGATATGCTCAAGCCCCGCCAGAGAAGCAACCTTTCCCTTCCAGCACTCATTTCAGACCTGTCAAGTGCTTCCCACTGCGTCGCGTTTGTGCCTACTGCAGCTCCAGCCAAAGTGTCCCTTAATCCCCCGTTTCAAGTGTTCTTCAAATATCTCCACAGGGATGGGGATGGGGATGGGGGGGGGGGGGTTTGGAACAATTGAAGGATCTGTGACATCACGGCCCCAGGGGGAGGGAACTATCGCACATGCCGAGGCTGCTAGCTCTTCTTCTGGTGTTCTGCCCTGCTCCCTCCACCTCATCTACTTAACGCCTTTAAAGTGACTGTAAAGTGGCGGGAAAATGTTTAAAATAACCATACATTATCACGGAGGGATGTATCCACTACACATCCACCAAATATCTACTCAACGTAATGTAAATAACTATAATAACACTCATTTGATGTCAGAGTCTGGTAATAAACTTCACCCATTCAATCTCCACATAGGAGTAGATGGGGGGATTGCCCTTTTGATTTAGCTAATTTTGCTGATTTTTAATACCTACCATAATAAGTAACGTCATTCATTATTGTTTGGAGCCATTTAACTTTTTTTAACTTTACAGTCACTTTAAGCCAGAAGAACGTGCGCATGAAAAAGTCAGAGATGAGAACTTTATGCCAGTCTGAGAGAGATTGCGTCACATATCGATGACAGCAGTCTCAAACATCTCTGCTTCTCCTCTCTCTCCAACACCATTCCCTATGCTTAGGTCCTCCAGTAAAAGTGACCACTTACACACAAGCCAAAGTGCTTATGTAGTATGTTTAGGAAAATAATCAAAAACAATCAAAAATCATTCATGCCAGTCACAAAGGGTGCTTGAGCCGCTGTTGTGCTGATTGTTCGCTGAGTTAAATATTCAGTTAAATATTCAAGGTTAAATTGGCAAAAACAAGATTGACACTCATCCTTCCAGGCAGGCAGAGATGGTGTGAAATGCCGTATCAGCCTGGGGGCTTTCGCACCGCACCTTTTCACCTGTCCCAGGTGCGTACGGTAATGTTCCGTTCAGAAAGAAAGCAATTAGCCTATTCTTAGAACAGTAATAATGCAAAGGGAGTCATCCGTGATATTCATTTTTTAATCTTTTATACTTTATGGACTGTAACTTAGACCCAATAAAACAATATTCTGCTGGTACATTGAATACTGACAGATCTAATTTATTTTTATATATCGGAACTGATATCAGGGCAGACATTAAAACAGACTGTCACTTAATGAAAAAAAAAAAAACACAAAAAACCTGAATGGAGGAGAGAGCCATGCGCTGTTTTATTTACGATGGAGACATTGGTCAGGTCAGATGTTCTTATTGAAGAAGTAGGAGCGGATGTACCAATATCAAACCATTTTTAAGAGCATAAACAGAAGGTCATATCAACAGCTATATTTCACATGGCTGAGCTAAAAAGAATTCCAGAGCTGACAGAATTCACAGATTTGAAAGATCATTATGTTTGGCACGTTTTATTTATTTTGAAAGGGCAATGAGTCATGCGTGATTACAGCAGATATAACACCCCATGATTTATTCTACAGAGGGCATTTTTAATGGGGTAGGTTTCCTTTTGGGGTTTTAAAAATATTCCAGGATGTTTTTGTTTGGCACTGTTTTAGCGTGCAGTGAAGGACATTTAAAATATCTAGAGTTTTTGATGACTGAGCGCTATAGAGGGACAAGGGGTTCATGGCCTAAAGGTAGAAAATGTGCTTTAAGTAACTGCAAAGCATCTTGTACAGTAATGTTTTCTATATCGTGTACACACATATATATATATATATATACACTCGGTGTGAAATTTATTAGGTAGACCTGTACACGCTTGTTAATGCAAATACTTAATCAGCCAATCATGTGGCAGCAACTAAATGCATAAAAGAACGCAGATGTGGTCAAGAGGTTCAGCTGTGGTTCAGACCAAATGTTAGAATGGGGAAGAAATGTGATCTAAGTGACTTTGACCGTGGACTGTTGGTGCCAGACAGGGCGGTTTGAGTATCTCAAAAATGGTCGATTTCCTGAGATTTTCACACACACTAGTCTCTAGAGTTTGCAAAGAATGGTGCAAAAAACAAAACAAAAATCCAGCAAGCAGCAGTTCTGCAGACAGAAACACCTTGTTAATGAGAGACGTCAGAAGAGAATGGCCAGACTGGTCAAAGCTGACAGGAAGGTGACAGTAACGCAAATAACCACACATTACAACCGTGGTATGCAGAAGAGCATCTCTGAATACATAACGCGTCATAACTCTAAGTGGATAGGCTACAGCAGTAGAAGTCTAAAAAACAAGTCTAATAAATACCTAATAAAGTGCTTGGTGAGTGTATGTGCCTTACCAAGTGTTATCTGCATGATTAACTGTTTGGCATGTGACCTGAAATTGACCCTTTTGTTAGTGGGAAGGGAGATGTGTGCAAGATAACAACCCTGGCCCTTATGGCACTATATACCATCAATTACATCTGTATAATAAGGCTGTATACAGGCCACTGTACTTTGGTAATGAAGATGTGGAATAACTGACCTACTCATTCAGCTTTGTCAAAGCATAAAAATGATGCATCGTATAATTAGCCACTTTTATTGCAACCACTATTGTTTGCGTCATTCAACTGCCCTATGGATTAAACCAATTCATTTTTCATTTGCCATCATCCAAAAACATCGACCTTGTTACAATTTAAGAGATTACTTTTTAATGGCTTTTAGAATTTTATTTTCACACACTCCACAGAATGAGCACTGTGATAATAAGTACATTTGGATCGTGCAGTACCTGCTCGATTCCTAATGAGACGTTGGTGACCATCACGGTACCACATACCACATAAACATCAAACCGCCATTTCACAGCAAAGCATCAGTTTCAGCTTCCTGTTCCAGGCTAATGGATGATGTAAACATTTAGCCTTTTTCACAAATTTGTTCTGATTTCACGAAACAGAGAGGGACAGCTAAAATAGCCAAGCCTAAAAATAATATAATCTTTGGCACCAGCCAAGTGTGACAGTAGTTCAATTCTGCACTAGTAATTATTTATCAGCGAGGCACAGTGGGATGGGGCATGGAGCGTTCATTACTCCACAGTGCTTTTTACCCAATCGTTCAGCTGGACTGAAGTAAACTTGGTTGAGATGTATGACTGCATGCATCTCAGGGCAATTAATTTTGTCTTTCCCAGTACAGTTGTTTTCAGTATGCAATAGTGTATGCATATTTTTTGTCATCCCTGCTGTAAAATCCAGCTATGCCAGCTTGAAAATTGAGCTGGTCAAACTGGTCATAATCCGGTCTAGCTGGGTATGAACTGGTCAACCAGGTCAAACTGGTATCTTTTCTGAGCTGGTAACTGGTCACCGAGCAAAATATAATCTCAATATAGCTTGTGCTGTTTTCCCAGCAGGGAATTGAACTGAACTCACGCCATGACTGGTTACCAAATGTTTGGATTCATTACATTACATGTTATTTAGCTGACGTACAGCTGATTAAACTAAGCAGGGGACAATCCCTGTGGGAGCGATGTGGGGTTAAGGGCCTTGCTCAAAGACCCAAACACTGAACACGACCTCAAACAGAATATGAAGGACAAGAAACATGGTAATGGCCAACGAAACAAAACGTTTCAAACGTCCCCGATTGATTAGTACCTCAGTAATAATCACTAGCCGATGAATATGATCTTGGACGGATGAACAACTGAGAGAAAAATAGCTGTTATTCTGTTCAAGCCAGGCCTTAAGACCCAATGAAAATGTTGCGCCATCAAACACTCCACTCAGCTATATGCTATGATTTATATTTACTGTATCCACCTCCCCAACAGACGAAGGTCTTGATGAATAAAACATACGGATTTAAACATGGGCATGCCGCAACTTCAAATAAAATGGGAATGACATATTGACAGGATTTGAAACAGGAATTAAAATGCAGGCTGCTGAATTTCGGACTTAATAAGGTGATAGTTGAGGAAGCATAAACTCCGGAGGCAACGCAGGAATTAATGAGTGTGTGGAAAAGGTCTGAGATTATAAAGGATGTGGAAACATATGGGGATCCGTCAGCTCGGAGGTATAAAGTAGCATTTGATTTATAAGATGAGTGTTCTTCAGAAAAAAATTGATGCAAACAATCGGTTTTTTTTGCGCAGCCAAAATAAAATCTTCTTGAGACCCGTTCTGTTTCACAAGGCTTGTGAGGCTTATCAACCTTCAGGTATTTATCTTTTCTACCAATTGTGTGAATTTTATGGTTGGCTTGACCTTGAACTGACAGCACGGGGGGCTTGGTTTTCACCCGCAACGTCGCTGATGCTTGCACACATTGTGGACCTCGATATTTCTTCATTTTATTCTGTCTTCTGCGGATATTCCCTTTGCTTACAGATACGCATACAGATCTTTCACCAAGCAATAAAGTGGCCCATATGTCCCCATTTAATTAACCTGGATTGCAATGCTCTCCGATTTTATTAGACATTTATAAAAATGTATTGTCAGAGGTGTCTGTAATTCGAGAGTAAAACATTACTCTTGAGTGACACGATTGGCAAACGGAGTATTGCGGCCTTTTTCTTTGAGGTTACACCTTAAAGGCTGTCTGTAAATATGTTGCATGCTCGGAGACAATAAAGGCAGTTCCTTGCATGGCCATCCCTGTATGTGCAGCCCTAGAGGACTCAGAGGACAGGGAGAAAGGCCTGGAGCGGCCGGTGTTGTAGGGAAGGAGGCCAGGCTGAGGTCGTTATCGTGGGGGGCTTATTGTGGTCCTGGGAGCCGCAATGAATCATATCTGCAAATGGCAAAGGGCCTAGCAGGTCAGGGCTGAGGGGCAGGAGAGGGCTCGGAGCGGACAGGAGCGTGACTGATCACATCCCAAACCTCTTCATCATCTCCTCGACTAGCCCGTTAGCTAGCACGACTAGCACGTTAGCTCGTGCCTCGAGCAGGCGGCGGTCCTCCAGGGTGGGGCTTAGCCCCCGAATGGGCGGGATATCCTTCCCGGATAATCACCCAATCACCAAGCCCTTTTTCCGAGGCGAGATAGAGATGATGATTATGATGATTGCTTTTTGTCCCATTTATTTATTCACTGCTACAAGGCAGTGCTAAGTCGTTTCAACACGCTCATCTTATTTACGTAGATGGCTTTTATGTCAGATTAGCTCAGTTATTTCGACCCGAAAGGCAAATAGATCAATATGTCTAGAATACTCCACAGCAGCCATGCCATATGCAAGACTGAATTATTATTTCTGTTGGCGTGGAATTTATGAAATAATGTTTGGAAGGACATTTGGTACGGCTTTACTGTACATAACTCGACAGTTATACAGACTGGAGATACAGAATATATTCAGTATCATAAACAGCGCATACCACAGAATCAGGAAATGAGTTTTTTTATATCATAAAGGTTTATTGAGAATATAAATAAGCCCTGTCATCGACATGGCAAGCCTCCACCAATTATTGGGTTTGTTTTGGACCTAATTACCATTTCTTTGTTTTTATTTACATATTTTTTACATGTATTTTCATATATATAGTTTTCGCAAATTTTATTAACACAATTACATGAAACAAAAACCTAATTAGCAAATTCATCAACTAGTTGTCATGTTCCCCCCATGTGAGAGATTTAAAAAGACAGGAATCTTTTATTAGTATTTACATTTTTTTTATTTTAGTCTTTGTTTACTTGTCAATTCTTTAGTTATTGTGGCCTTGACCACAAAGGCATTTAGGACAGGGTCAATTTCAATTAAATTCAGTTAGGTCAGGAAACCAACTGAAATTTCCTGATTGAACTGAATTGAAATTCAGGTTTGTCTTTATCACCAATATAAAAAACCAGTCTACCAAAAAACCGAATGCAACATGTTAACTAATGGTACTGTATTTGTTTTGTATCATATGAAGTAGACTGTCTGAATCATACATTATGTGTCCATATGAAAGGTAATAGATTCTCTGACTGCAGTGCGCAAATAAACGTCATCAGTGCTGAGGACGGAAATGTGAAGAAAGCACAAGGTGTGATTGATGGTTACCATGGCATGATATATGCAGGACCATGCCGTATGGTGCACCCTGCAGCCCCAAAGACAACACAGGTAATTCATGGAAGGATACAGGTTTGCATTAGTCATACAGATGAACCACTCTGAATAAAAGCATCTGAAGTTGTCAGCAAAGAATAATGAAATTTATTTTGCTCTCTTGTTCTGTGCTTATCTTTATAAATTCAAGTTATCAGTTTGTTTGGCACAGGGGTTCCAGGTTATCATCGGGACTGAAATATAAAGTGTGTCTTTGTGTCTGTCTGCGGGGGGGGGGAACAGAGTAATATCACTTACAGTTGGAGTCAGCACAATTTGACAATGCTGCTTTAATGCGTTTTTTGGTCTTCCCACGTGGATTCCACGGAGCGAATGTGTATTTGCTGAATTCAGGTTTCTGAGCCATCCCCGCCCCCTCTCCACCCACCTTACAGAAGCCAGGCACCATCACACACTCGCTTCAACATGCTTGTCTGGTTCTTTTGTTTTCCAGTAAAGGCATTTGAATGGTTGTGGGTAAAACAGCATTACAAGAAGTGCCTTCGCTGAGTCAACAAGTCTTGTTCCTTTCAGAGTCTTCTGTTTCGCACATGCACTAACTATCCCTCTGAGCTGGGAAAGTCACCCTGACTCAGGGTCTGAGATATCCTGACTCTAATAAACTGCCCTCTGGGTCTGCGATATCCTGACTCTAATACACTGCCCTCTGGTTCAGAGATATCCTGACTCTAATAAACTGCGCTCTGGGTCTGCGATATCCTGACTCTAATACACTGCCCTCTGGTTCAGAGATATCCTGACTCTAATAAACTGCGCTCTGGTTCTGAGATATCCTTACTCTAATAAACTGCACACTGGTTCTAAGATATCCTTACTCTAATAAACTGCGCTCTGGTTCTGAGATATCCTGACTCTCATAAACTGCCCTCTGGTTCTGAGATATCCTGACTCTCATAAACTGCCCTCTGGTTCTGAGATGTCAGGAGATGTTCAGCTCACGCTACCCTCCCTGTTCTATGTCCTGATGTACAGCGGAGCCTCCCTTTTGGTTTTGAGAGATGTACCTGCCCATTGAAGGTGTCCTCAAAGAGGGGAAAAAATCAATAACCTTGGTCTGCTTTTGCTTCTGTTTTTGAAAGGCTTTCACCCTCTGGGCCTGGCCAAAAAAAAATCCATACTGTTTAGAGAAATCAAATTAAATCACCATGAATTCATTCTGCTTCCAATAATCTTCCATAAATTCTCTCCTCTGAATATAGCTTAAAATAATTTATCATGCCATTTTTATAAAAAAGCTATCCTTTAAAATATATATCTTATCTTCCTTTATCTTGTAGGCCTTGAGGCATGCATGATTGTTATTTTGGGTGCCTGCAGTTCGAGTGGTGCTGGCTCACCATTGTGAAGTGTACTTTTACAAGTCGCTTAAAAGCCTCTGAATGATTACATTGTAAAATGCTCTCGCCAACAGGAAGAAGAAAACTGCCAAGCAGACCATTTTCTAATGCCAAGTCTGGGTTCCTGATGCAAACAATTGTTTGTTTTTTTCAACTCAGCCAATATGAAATCTTTTTGAGACGCTAGCTGTTTCACAACAGGCTTATCAACCCGCACGTATTCATCTACTCTTCCACACGTTTGATTTTATAGTTGGCTTGGAATTGCCGCCCACACCACCCCTTTGAAACTCAAACCCAGCACATTGAAAACCGTCGTCCCAGCAGCCTGTCACTCAAGACCAGCTCTGCCACCTCACACTCAGGCCACAGGCTGTCACTCATAGCCAATAGCCGTACCACCGTGGGCCACACCCAGTAAGCTGAAGCTTACTGGGTG
The DNA here is from genome assembly GCF_963514075.1 of Conger conger. NCBI lineage: Eukaryota > Metazoa > Chordata > Actinopteri > Anguilliformes > Congridae > Conger > Conger conger. The sequence goes on from NC_083777.1 coordinate 4,393,252, forward strand.
TGGGCGTGGTTAGTACTTGGATGGGAGACCTCCTGGGATAGCTAAGTTGCTGCTGGAAGTGGTACTGGGGAGCCAGTAAGGGGCGATCTTTAGGAGATGCTGTCATTCAGATGAGATGTTAAGTTAAGTAGTCATTAAAGATCCCGCGACACTCTTCGCATAAGGAGTGGGGTGTTCCCTGGTATCCTGGCTAAATTCCCAACCTGGCTCTTTCAACCTGCCACCTAATCATCTCGTGATTCGATTGGCAAAAACATGTTCTCTCCCTCTCCACCTCAGCTAGTGCGTGGTGGGCATTCTGGTGCAAAATGGCGGCCGTGCATCAACCAGGTGGGTGCTAATCTTGAGCCGAGTTCCCCCTTTATCACAGTACAGTGATTGAGTGTCTAGAAAAGTGCAATAAAAATGCAAGGATCTATCTATCTACCTATCTATCATGGTTCACCCCACATTACATATGTCAGCACCTTTTTTCTTGATTGACACAGAAATCTCTGAGCTTGGGATGAGAGGGAAAAGCCATGATCTCTGAAAGATAAGGGAATGATCATGTCCCCCCACTGCTTAAACCCTCCCCGACCCCCCTCCTCCCTTCCGTCCTTTCCAGGTTTCCAGGATGCACTCCTTTTCTTTCACCTCGATGCTTCGTTCTCCTTCCCTTTTTCAGACCGAAGGGTGCATTGTGGTAAACGCGCGAGGAATTGCCATGGCGATGTGGAGGAGACAAACGAGGGCTGTCTGTTCTTCTGGCTCCTCTCCTGGCAGCCGTTCAATGTTCTGTCAAATGCAGAACTCTCTCTCGGCGACATTTCCTGCGTCTCGTCGGCGGCTTAAACGCTCCCAAAGGACTGCCTGGGACTACGGTCGCACCGCCAAACCTGTCTTTAGACGTGCTAATTAGCAGAGAAGACGATAGCTACCCGTTCCGTGTAGGGCACAGGTGACAAGCAGAGGACATTAACAGGAAGAGAGTATCAGTTCAGTCGCCACACAGAGACCTTAATATGTGTGGTATATTCAGTGCAAATTTAACATGTTCGAACGTCAGTTATATACGAAATGTGTGTGTGAGGATATACTCTCTTATTTCTTGTATATCGAGCTCATGGGAAGTCACGCTTTGCGCCCTTACCTGGATTCCATTACGTGGTGTTAATTGGATAATCAACACTGTAGTCTGTAGTGTGGCCCTGAATTTCAAGCCTTGTGTTAAGTTATGCTATGCTGTCCACTGTTACCAGCTTTGCCTTTTTTAACCAACATGGTTTATCTGTCAGTGGTTTACACTGTCACAAGGATCGAAAAACCAGCTGCCCTTTATTGTGGTTATTTGGGATTTTCAAATCATATGCAAATTGTAAGCTGGTCAAATTTGATTTTAAAACTCAGTTAGATAAAATGCTCAGTCATTCCGGAGCAGAAAAATGGTGTATTTCCATAGTGACTAGTTTATTGTGGAAAGCCAGTTGGCGCATTGCTCCAATACAATGATTTCATTTGAAAATAACTGAACAGAAAGGGCTTTTTTTTTCAAAAACGTATTTTGTTTGCCTCTTTGCCAGATAAAATTTAAGCATGTTGGTTTGGATTTTTAAACGTTTGGCTGGTGATCTGGATCTTTGTCCTCTGGTTGCTTGTGCAGGAGGAAGAATCATGGAGGTGCTGCAGAAACATCTAGCTCGCTTTGCGCTCGTTTATTTATTTATTTATTTATTTATTTATTAACTGTGCTCTGCGGAAGAAGAGATTTAGTGGAATATAAACCTGCAGTGAGAGTCCTACTGAGGGGGGGGGGGGGGGGGAGTCATTAAAACCGGGAGAAAAACGTTCCCTCCTAAAGCCTCCACCTCACAGACAATGCAGTTATGGTCGAGGAACAGAGAGGGGAGAGAATATGCCCTGAAGGGACAATCAAACCCTCATTGAGTAGGCCTGAAGGCACTCTGTCAGCCGTTTGATACCATATCTGTGGTAACGGCATTTCTGGCGGGACGTTTCTGGATGAGACCTACACACAGACTGCCAAAGGTTTAGAGAGGAGCTTCTCAAATCGGTGAGGGACCGGTTTGCGCATACGCAGCCATTAAACGAGAGAGTGCGATTCCCGTTTGGTCAGGAGCGGTGAGAAGCAGGACTGCAGGTGAAACAAGCACAGAACCGGCTGCTGCTTTAGCCTAATTGGCCGGAATAAATTGCGGTTTGCAGTCGGTTCCGAAACCGCGGGCGAGGCGCAGACCCGAGGCTTTGCCGTTGACGTTTTCGCCTCGGTCCTCTACCCCATCTGTCTTTTTAAACCGCCACGATTCCGCAGCCGATACTTTCCACACCGCTGGATCCGTCATCTTCTCCTTCATTATTTAAACCCACCCCGCAGACCCAGCCACCCACCAGTCTTGTTTCTAGGGGAGACAAAAGTCCGTAAGACCGGTTACGGTAAACGGCACAGCGAGGCAAATTAAAAGTAAGCCAACAGCACCACTACCCTGCCCTGCCTTCCCCCTTGTGTGAAATTATTATGAAGCTAATTGCCATGAAATGATTGGTTCCACGGTTCTCCCAATACGTGGAGAGCTGAATATTTAATGTGGTGGGCTGTATTGTGCGCATGCAGATGCAGATTTCCTCCCGGTCTGAAACGCTAGGCTGGGGGGCACTTCCTCTGGCATTGTCACAGGGAGCTGAGGGGAAGAAGCCGGTGGAACTGCAGCCCCAGGAGAGCCAAGACATTTTCATCTTATTCCTGGGCATAAAAGAGATTCATACAGTTGGGTGCAAAAATGTTGGCACCCCTGGTTTAAATGTCTGTTGCAATGAATCTGTATGTGATCGAAAGCAAACCTGAACTGTAAATGGTACAGAGTTAAACATCAGACCTTTCTGAAACTTTTACAGCAAGATTGTTTTTTATTTTAATTGTTTACTGTTTATTAATTGTATTTTTTAAAAGGAAAAGGGCCCTGTGCAAAATTTGGGAACCGTTTTTGATTATTCTTTGTTACTTTTTAAAAAGATGATTACTAAATCCCAGGCCTAGGTGATTTACTTGTTTGGGCTTCAATGAGTCAGGTGTATATAATTTCAGGGCTGAACTTTTTATTCTGAAGTTACTCTGTGCCTTATAAAGTATCCAACTGTAGCAGTTGTTCTGTCTGGTGTTAACAACCATGGGTTCCTCTAAACAGTTGTTCAAGGATTTCAGAATGAAGATGTTTCATTTCCACCAAGAAGGAGAAGGCTACAAAAACTCTCTCTAAACTCTCTCTCTCAATGTTTCAAACTATCCATTTCCACTGTCAGAATTATTAGAAAATGCTAAATAACTGGAACAGAAGTCAAGGCAAGGTCTGGAAGCTAAAGTAAGATTTCAGATAGAATGGCCTGAGACCTGGTGAGAAATGCTCAGAAGATCCCACACATCACTGCAAAAGAGCTACAGAAAAAGAGTGTTCATTCTTTGCTGATATGTATTGTATGTTGTATTGGTATCCTAGCTGTTCACAGGATAACAATACAACATACTTTAAACACCAAAGACCTACATGGCAGAGTTTCCGGAAAGAACGACCTCAACACAAAATTAAGCGTCTGAAATATGCAAAAGAAAAGATTGAGAAGCCTGAAGCAGGGGCGATTCCAAAATTTTTTAAATGAGGTGGCACAGGGCGGACCAAGAACCAGTGAGGGGGGGCCCATGGGAAATCATGAAATTCTATCAGAAATAAATACAGTGTTGAAAATTGGCTTGGAAAACATTGGGCACAATTTTCAGGCTGTTGTGAAGTGCCCTGCGCCCTAATACAGGTGCTATTAGATGAAAAGTGGCACTGCACAAGAGCGTTTTGTATTAAATAACTGTTTTTTTCATTTAACTTGATTTATTTTCAATACAAACATCGCAAAACAATACAAAAATCAATATAAACCATTAAGTCACTAACATAGCCATTAATACGTATTACACAAAGCTACATTTGATAGCTACAGTCTGGTCTGATTAAAGGCAGAATCATTCAATTGTGAAGCCGTTTTTGGATATGCAAAAAGAGTGAATACCTTGTATGACTCAGGGGCTGCATTTATCCCACCACACCCCAAAATAATGTTGTTTTGTTCCAATACAAAGGTAACGGTAAGCACCATTCTACAATCTAAAATGCCCTGTGTCGTATTTAACGTTGTACCATTTAGAGGTCAGGCTCACTTCTGTTCACTTTGACCTGGGATGCCCACATTTTTTGCACACTATTGTATTCAGCATATGCAGGATAGTCTGCAATATGAAGCTCTGCGGAATGGGAAGTATTCTCATTCTCAACACTTTCAAGGGCCACACCACTCTGAAAGTTTATAATGACAGGGTTTAGTAGACATTACGGGCGGCCTGTAGTGTAGTAGTTAAGGTAAATGACTGGGACAGGCCAGGTTGGTGGCTCGAATCCCAGTGTTGCCACAATAAGGTTGGGCCGTTGGGCCCTTGAGCAAGGCCCTTAACCCTGCATTGCACCAGGGGAGTATTGTCTCTTGCCGAGTCTAATCAACTGTATGTCACTCTGGATAAGAGCGTCTGCCAAATGCCAATAATGTAATATTACACCTCGGTGCTTTATAATTTGTTGAAGTTAAATAATTTAATAGTTTGTTGTTTAGCTGACTATTTTATCCAAAATGACTTACAGTGGATTAGACTAAGCAAGAGGGCCCAACAGCTGTATGGATCTTATCATGGCTATACTATAAGTTTGAACCACCAATCTCCTGGGTCCCAGTCATGTACCTTAGCCACTAGGCTCATAGACTGCTGTTCAATATAATGCTGTTGTTTTGTATCTCATCTAGCCTCAATATATTTGTGAAAATTTTACTTTAGGCACTTAATCTGTAGTCACAGCACAGAGAATTGTGTTATTAATAACATTTCAGCATGTTCACTGTTTATTGGGTAAACCGTGTGATAAAATGACTGCTGGAATGAAACTTTGCAGCGCCGCTATGAAGGAGAAATGAGAGATGCGGCTATCTAAAGATGGAGCTAAGATAATGTAGCATTAGATTTATGGGTCTTCATTGAAATTCTTGGGTGAGGAACCGTCTTCTCGACAAGCTCGCTGCGGCCAGGTCTTATCATCACCGCCATTTCCTCACAAGTTAATGCCTGTCGTGTAGAGGTCAATGGAGCGATGAAAAAGATGTAGTTGGCTTTCATCTTTTGACAAAGGATATAAAAGAAATATATATTCTTCCAACAAAGTGATCAGGACATAAAATGTTGAGAAAGCTGAGAATTTCATGTGCCTGTTCCGAGCCATGAGATGAATGCATCTTATCAATAGTACAGAATCGTTGTGTGAGAAATTGGGGAGGCCATATTATTAATTTATCAGAGACTTTTTTGATAAAATTGTAATACATTCCCAAACCTGTCGTACTTTATTTCCTCGCCTGAGTCAATAAAATTTTAAAAACCCTTTGCTATTTTATTCAAATTAATTATTTGGCCCTCACAACATAGTCCAGATAAACCTACAGCCCAAGCTATGTAGACAAAGATAATGTACAAGCTATGCAGACACACATTCTCAGCTTCTCGCAAAACTAAACCATTATCAATGCACGAGCGTACAGCTATTACATAATACGGTACAGGCCAGAGTAATGAACACATACAGAAGGGAAATGTCTGAATTGAAATGACTGCAGGCTTATCCTTAGCATCGGTCCACAGGGTTTTCGAGTGGTCCGTACAGGCGCTGTAGTGATGTTCCGCTGTGTGCCAGATTACTGTAAATGCAGATGGTGTCAGCACCGACCGCATGGCATTAATTTAGCAGATGCTCTTAGCTTGAGTGACTTACAGTGCTGTAGAACATAAGTGCCTTCTGCTGATTTATCTGAGTCACAGTGGCAGGTCTGGTTAACCATACTCCCACCAGGGAGAGTATACTGTATATGTATCACAAGAACATGAAAGAGCACGCACACATTATCTGCACTGACTCCGTGGACTCTTGTGAAATGTTTGTGGTGGAGGTCAGTTCTACTCTCCTCTTTGTGGTGGCCCTTGAAAGCGGTTTTTATCACGGACAGGGTTAAGCCACTCTTGATCTCCAGCATATCTCTGAGATGAAGGCCTGGGCAGACTGCACTTGTGGCTGCCTCAATTATTTCTGTTTCAGAAGGCCCCTTCCATAGTGAATTGCCCGTTTCACAGTATATACAACAACGTAGGGGAGAGCAGGGTCTGTTGTGACACGGGGTCCATTGTGACCAATGTTTTTTTACCAGATTTTTTTGTGATTTACTAGCCTGCTGTAAATCACATCGCACACCCCCATACATGTCCTCTTTCACCTCGGATTTCAACGGACCAGTTTCCAGTCAATTTCATGCTCAGAAAACATTGCGTAACAAACGACCCCGTGTCACAACTCCCATATATACTGTATATGTAACTTCACAAAAGCACAAATGCAAATTAGCTATGCTCCTATATCGACGGATGATTCTGCTGTAGCGGTGACCATAGCCAATGGCTGGTGGGTGGCAGGGGCCAGCTGCCTGAGTCGGGAGCTGAGAGATCTGACTGAGGTGCAGGGCCTGAAGATTGATTGGAGGTATGGCGGTTCCGATCCTTTAACTGCCCTGTAGGCTAGAACCAAGATGTGAGCAGTAACAAGCAGCCAATGAAGGGCGATGAGGAAGGATGTGACAGGAGAACACTTGGGAAAACTGTGGACTACTTGAGTACCAATGCCTGGCCTGGGAGCTGTACAATGCACTCTCAGAAATCAACGTACAAAAAAGTGCCTAAAAAGGTACAAATGCTTGTCGTTGGGGTGGTACCCTATAGGTACATAAAATTGCACCTCTAGCCAGCAATATATAATTCATTTGTACCTTTTTGCTTGGAAAGCATACTTATTTGCACCTAAAGAGTCATGCTGCTGCCAGATGTGCAGTAGATACTACAATAATAGTTTCTCCTGACAAATTCTCCTGTTGAACTCAATGGAAGAAATATTAATGAGAAACAATTCTTGTAGTATCTACTGCATATCTGACAGCAACACAGTGGTTTGAGGTTAATTTGATGTGGAACTACATATAAAAAGTGCTGTAATTACTATATGGTGAAACCAAAATGTATAAAAGTACCCTTTAATAAAAGCTCTGCACTTTGTCCACTTATGAATTGTTAAATTACATGCAGAAAAAATAATGAAAGTTCCCTTTTACCCCTAGTTTGACTATTTTTTTATTTGGACTTTGGTTTATTTGGTTTATGCCAAATTAGTCGCCTATTTCAAATAAGGCTGCAGTAAAAAATATAAATAAGAAGTGACACCAATTTATGAAGGAGTGTCCATTCCTAAAGTGTGTTCAGTTCACAATGCAGTCTGGATGCACTCACATTCAACTGCAGGTGGCTTCAGGGATCGCTCATGGACACCTCCTGAGACAGCCCATAAAGAGAAGTTTCACCTGAAGGGCAGTGCAGAGCCATCAGAACACAGTGATGTTTAATGAACCCGATAAAACCCATTTCACCCGTTTCAGCCTTCCTAGAGACTGCACATGGAAATCTGTCACCTTCACTTGATGCTAATGTAGATATGTTGACTACTGCGTGTCGGCTAAATGCTATAAAATGATGCAGTAAAAGTTAGGGGTGCTCTTAATACTTTGCTAAAATATTACGATTTGAAAACAGTGATGGCTCTTCAAGGTGCTCGTGAATTTTCATTCTTCCACCATAGACGCAGAGGCAGTAGCAGCATTGGTGGTGGGGGGAGGGGTGAATAGGAGACCGAGGATTTAAAGGCTACCCCAGTGTGTGTGGGTGTTTGTGTGTGTGTAGCTGTCTTCTTTGGAGAGGTCAGATATTACCCAAGTGCTGCACCACATATTTGTAATTTGCAATGACGTGCACTCTTCTGAAATGATATAATTACGCCTTCTTTGTATCTTCCTCCTTCTGACTTAAAAAAAAAAAAAGTAGGCCCAACCTGCGTCAATTCTCAGACAGTTATTGACCAAGCTGTTCCCAGCGCATGCGCTTTGGGCTGGAACGCCGTGGACAAAGGCCAGCTAGCTCGCGCTAACTCCGGCGGCGCTGTCGAGGTTGACATTTCGCTGGCCGCGCCCACGGCGGCGGACGCTTCGGCGAGGGGAAGCAGGGGACGCTGATCGTATGGACTCGGCGGCCATTTTAATAGAATGAGACCTGACACAGGCAGATGCATTACATAAATCACAGTGACTGGCCGAGCACATATTCAGCACAGCACTTCCTGAACCGGCACAAGACTTACAGGATTAGAGGCTGTATCCAGGCCGGCTCAATAGATTGATTTCCTGCACTCGGACTGCATTCAATTTCCCACCAATTAGATGCTCCTGAAGGTTAATATGCTGCTTTGTTAATCCATTGTCTGGAAGGGGAATTTCCTGTCTCTTCCTCTCCTCCCACATGTCTCCCCATTGGCTGTCCGGCTGTGGGGCACGATGAGGGGGCGTGGCTACATTCCCGGATGGTGCGTTGATAAAGAGAGCGATACTGGCTACTATTTTTCGGATAATATAGTCATTTATTACACTTGAACACTTTAACAGATGAAGGCAAATGACAGCTAAAAATGAGGGAATAGGGAACCAATCTCACTAGGCAGCGTCCTAACGGCTCTCCCAATAGTTCAGCAGACTGTACCTTTGTGAAAAGCTTATGGAAGACACAGGTGCTCAGTGCTCAAGTGCTACAGCTGTGAGTGAGCTTATGATAAAGCTGTGATACAGCTCATGCATTGCACAGCTGATTGGCTGATGAGATAATCGCATGAATAAGTTGATGTACAGGTAAGTGTTCCTAATAAAGTGCTCATTGAGTGTATATGCATGCTGCATTTTAGCGTTTTTTTGTAGTCTTGAACTGTAGTTAAGACAGAACAGGTGGCATCACTACGGCAACCATATATTTCATGTTTCATGTTTCATTTGAATTATTCATGCTTCATCTGCACCTGTTTAATGGCTTCACCTCGTAAAAGCCGCAGAAACTGTGGGCACAATTCGGCATGAGAGAAACAGTTGCTCTGAGGCAGCCACTCAGCGGGATCAATTGGCACTTAACATTTACCTCAACTACCTACCCCCCCGCCCCCACTCCCAAATCCCAATAATACCCCTCCGCCCCACTCCACCTCTTCCACCACAGAGAAAATGACGCACGTTCAGCAGCTAAGGCAGAACGATGGGAGGTTATTTTGTGCTCAGAAGTAAAAACTGTTTTAAAAACTCCAGGAACCACAATTAGCTTCCGAGAAAGCGTTAAACGCATTAGTGTTCGGGGGGTTAATTACGCGGGAGGAAATGACATGGGGGAAGAGAAGTGGAAATGACTCTTCCGTGGAGCTCCAGGCGCGTTAGGTCATCGATGATTTTCACAATCTGTCCGGAAACTCGCTGCAATTCTTCCTGATGGTGGTTAAACCTCTGGTCCTCGTCTCTGTGGGGTTTTATTCATGGTGAAAGAGGGATGCGCTGGTCTACAGGCACCCCAGAGAAACCACCGGAGCCTCTTCTCTCAAACCCAAACGGCTTCTGTTCCTCCTGTGCTGTTGCATGAAGATGAACGGAAATGAACACCAAATGATTCTGTGTCTATGTTTATCATTATGATGGTGAACCAGTATTACATTACATATTAGGCTACATACGGTATGCACATATTTTATTTATATTCCATAAAATATTTCAGTGCATTTTTTATAGTAGAAATAAGATGGCCATAAAAATGTGTAATTTGCCCGCATGATATAGAGTATATATGTTTGTATGGTGTATGTTATTCTCTAATGCTATTTGCTTGTCGGCAAAAATATTTCACATGAAAACACATGTACTACATAGTGTCTGTTATTAAAGCAGAATTGCCCTCAGAAGACAGATTTAGCCAAGCCTTCATCGTACCAGAGGAGGATTTCCATCCAATGCTCAGAAGCAGAAGCTGAAAACACTGCACTGTATATTCAGCGCAGGTAATAAAGTCTGTGCACTCGCACAACAGTTCCTCCGGACCGCAAGCGCTAAATTACCCGTTTATGTCCGGGCTGCTGTGTGTATTCATGGGGTTTTAAAGGAAACGCATTTGGCCAGGTTGGGAGCTGTCTAAAATGATGGAATGTTTAGACTGGGCCCGAATGGCGGCACTGGGAGGGAAACATGCAAACCCATTCAGGAAGGTTAATGAAGGCCACGGAAACACAATCAGGCTCTGATCCCCGTGCGCTGATGAAGGCGTCTGGCTGAGGCCTGACGCACTGCCGGCTGGTTTTCACCCGTGGAACATACCACTCACCTCCACGGTCAGAGTGTGTGACGCGTGTCACCTCTGATGCTGCTGAATCTGCAAAATGGCCGCAGGGAGACGGGGGGGTAGGGGGCGTTGTGCTTCAGTAGAGACAGGGAATGTTATTCGGCATACAGACATTCCTGGCAGGGTCGAAACAAGAACCTGTCGTGAAAAAAAACACTTGAGTGCTCGTTCTTGCGACTTACCTGTGAGAAATCGTTTCCTGTGGATGTGACAGCAGGCTACCAGAAACAAAGTGACGGTGGAGGTACATTTTTGTTCATCAAATTTCCCACATGCGCACCTCTTTCAGAAAAGAACAACCAAAGTAGAAAGAGGGGGAGGTTTTTGTTCTAAGAAGTAAAAACTCCAGGAAACACAATTAGCTTCCCAGAGTTCCCGTGCTAATTATGCTGGAGGAAATGACATTTCACTGCCCGGACAGAACAGTAATGCTTTAGCATTAGCATGGTTTCCAAGCAAAAAAGATAAAAATGTATTATATATCGCCGGCTAGGGGTACAGATTTCTGAACCTATAGGCTACCGCCCCAGCGACCAGCATTTGTCCCTTTTTATGCAATTTCCGTACCTTAATTTCTGAGAGTGCAGCCTGGGAGTTTGTGGTGGAAGGTGGCATTTTGGCGGGCAGTGTCCTTCAGAATATCAGCGTGGTGAAAGACTTTGGGGAGATGGTGATGTGTGTCTGAAGTCTGGGCTCCCCATGCCGGATATCGGCAGGAAGGAGAGGAAACAGCCGTTCGAGAGCTTCGCTCAGTTTGTACAGGAGTGCCTGGCAGCGCGGTCCAGGAGAAGGGCTGAGCCGCTGCTTAATTAAGCGCCAGCCCCTGCACTGGAGGCTCCCCGCCCCCCGGCAGGAAGCAGAGCGGTCGGGGGTGCGCCTCGGTAATTGGAGAACTTCTGAAACATGCAAATGGCAGCGCGACGGAAATAGGAATGAGTCTGGATGGATTTTTAATGAGCGCCTCTGCCGAACATTTACACCCTGGGATTCAAGGATGTTGAATTCAAGAAGAGAAAAGAGGGAGGGGGGGTGCTGGAGTCTGGGGTTGTGGTTTGGGTTATGCTCAAACCAACGTCTGACTTGATACTACATTCATTTTCAGAGGAGGCAACCTTTTACAGTATATATAATGTTGCAAATGTATCAAGGCACCACAAACTGAACACCGCCTGTAAAATCAGTTGAGCTGATCAAGCTGGTAATACCTGAGCTGGTCAACCAGCATCGCCAAGCTGGTCATGCGCTGGTCTAGCTAGGTATGAGCTGGTTAAACAGCATCACCAAGCTGGTAATAAGCTGGTCTAGCTGGGTATGAGCTGGTCAACCAGTTACCAGCTGGTTCCAAATATAGCTTGAACTGGCCAATGGCATATCCTACAGCACATCACCGCATTGGGTTTTATTTTTTGCAAAGGGAAGATCCCTCTGAACAGTGTTTTGGAGCAGAGCTGCACATTCACACCTGGGTACCAGTACCTGCTTCCTACTGGTACTAATTATCTTCTACAATATCTAAAATAATGTTTAAGTGAAACCCCATTATCTCAGACAGTGATCCTCACTCCTGGTCCTGGAGAGCCGCTGGGTGTGCTGGAGTCCTCACTCCTGGTCCTGGAGAGGGTGTGCTGGTTTTTGGTTTCACGTTAATATCTGCAACCCAAGAAAAGCCGGTGAGTAGAGTTAACTGTGTAGTAATTAACTGCTTTAATTGATCAATTAAGTGAGTGCTGAGTAACAACAAAAGCCAGTACGCCCTGCGGCTCTCCGGGACCAGGAGTGAGGACCCCAGCACACCCTACGGCTCTCCAGGACCTGGAGTGAGGACCCCAGCACACCCTGTGGCTCTCCAGGACCAGGAGTGAGGACCTCAGCACACACTGTGGCTCTCCAGGACCAGGAGTGAGGACCCCAGCACACCCTGCGGCTCACCAGGACCAGGAGTGAGGACCCCAGCACACCCTGCGGCTCTCCAGGACCAGGAGTGAGGACCCCAGCACACCCTGTGGCTCTCCAGGACCAGGAGTGAGGACTCCAGCACACCCTGTGGCTCTCCAGGACCAGGAGTGAGGACCCCAGCACACCCTGCGGCTCTCCAGGACCAGGAGTGAGGACCACTGATTGAGGTCCCAGCACAATGAAACTTGTGTCAGTGAGGCTTGGAAAAGCGCAGAAAGACGACGGCTGCTCTGTAAGAAAACGTTTGCTGTGTAGGGCTGTGCGCAAAGACGCAGGCTGAAGGATCTTTCTAATGGTTAGCGCAAGCGTTGGAGTCTGCGGCGGGAAGAGGCATGTCTCGCTCCCAGCACTGATCTCCTCCAACGCTCTGTATGAGCAGGACCCCCGCGATGCGGGCTACAGTGGTCCCAGATGTGGTCGTTAGGAAGATGAACATCGGCGCTGGTGTGTCTAACAGTGTTATGGAGGGTGGGGGTGGGGGTGGGGGAGGGCTGTGGTGCAGGGTAAAGACATAGCAGTGTTGGAAAACAAGATGGGCTAATTCCCACGCGATGGCTTTCATTCCCTTTGCGGTGGAAGCAGATGAAAAAATCTGAATGCGTTTCAATATTTAACACCCCATTAGCAAGCCTGAGCATGCAGAAAGAACCGGTAAACTCTACGTTTAATAACTGGTAAAAAAAAATGTGTTTTATAAAAAAGTGTATTTTACATTTATCTGCCTTCTACTGAATGAGGTCCAAGTAATTGTAATATTAAGGGAAAAGGTTGTTGTCTTTAGGACATAAAACAAAAATAATGTCCCAAAAATTAAAAAAAAAGATCTAATTACTGGGCACAAATAAGCCAGATGTCTGCCTGCTTGTTTGTGACATGGTCACCTTACTACACTTCAATTTGCACAATAAACTTGCATTTGATTGCAAATAAATTAAGGAAAATGTTCATTAAAAGATATACTGAAACCAGAGGGGGGGGGGGGGGTATCATATCACACACCCACACACCTCAGTCTTCTCATTATGTATCATACCTCTTTTCCTGAGCCTGAAATGATCTTCAGAGCAGAGTGGAGAAGCTGACCGTGGCTCAGCCTTTAGCCTTTAGCCTCTAGCGGGAGCGGGAGCAGCTGATTGGAGGGGCCTGGTCCAGCTAACGGGCTGCAGTGAGAGGGCTATTCTCCAGCCAGGCCCGGGGCCGCTCCTCCTGGGCGGCCTGGGTACAGACCTGGGTACAGACTCAGGTACAGACTCTGGGTACAGACTCAGCCTCTGTTCTCTTTCCTTCACAGAAATACTGACGGCGAGGGGGATGTTTTCCTCCCTCTGTACATAGTCCCAGCCTCAGTAAATTGCAGGTTTTTTGGGTTCGGAGGTGCAGGAGTGGTAGATTTCTAGCAGCTGAAGAGTAAGCTGCAATCTCGCTATGTACACAGAAACACACACACACACACACACAGAAAGACACACACACGCACACAAGAACATAAGCATTAGCGGAATAGCAGGTCACGCTAAAGTGCCTTCCAACCTTAAGAAGAAGTGTGTGTGTGTACAATTTATCTCCTTTTCTTCCTCCGCATGGCACTCGGAGGCAAAAGAAAGTAGTGGGAAAGGACAGGACCGGGATGTGGGGGGTGGGGGGTGGGTTGATGGGGGTGCACTGACGGACAGCTGAAATGCTTCGCTTTTGGGCCCGCCTCAGCAAACGCCTCTGTTTAAAGGTCTTTCAGAGATTAAATATTGATTTTTAAAAGTACAAAATTGATACACTGATGATTTGAAATCAGAGCCTCGGGCCTCAAGACTAAACAATGCTTAGGCACTACCAGCCTGTTTGCCTCTTCTCCCACCCTCATGCCTTTCATCAGAAGTACCGTAGAAGGATCCTCCACCTTGCACACTTCACCCCAAGGGCCGTAAGCACTGATGAATTACCAGGAAACTGGGGAACAAGCTGCCAGTGATGGCAGGAAACCCATCTCCATGATCTAAAATATTAGCAAACCAAGTCTGGGGGCAAAAGCAAGTGATATCCCATCATGCACCAATGATGGTAAACTGCTGGAAGTTCCAGTCCAGCCAAGACATCTCCCTTTTGCACCTGCTTGATAAGCTACCGTATCAGATGGATCTTATCAGCCACTTCCTAAGTACAGAGAACTTCATTTCAAGAGCTGCGGGGTGAATATGCGAAACTTCTAAAAACACAAAAAATCCTCTCGCGATTCATCAACACGTGATACATTTATGAATATGTTTTTGCTTATTTTCATTCAAACTGCTATTTAACATATCCTGCAATTTAAAAGCACCTTAGTCAAAACACCTCAGTCAATTTATGTTTTACCTAGCAGGAAGTATCTTTCTAATTTTATAATCAGCTGGTAGATCCTTAACATTCATTTTAGTCATTTAGTCATTTTTATTATTTGTTGAAAAGTGAAAATAATTTTCATTTGGTGATCTGTTTTTCCCCAGCACAGTCAGAAAGATGCATTGCAGATAGCATTTTATATTTTGGTGATAGATTATGGGGGCCAGGGTAAACAATGTATGTTGTCAGTTGAGCCAGGCTCCATTGCACAGCATTGATCAGAAAGTGATTTGATGGTCAGCCATACATTCAGCTGTATGTCTGCTACCATTTCCCAGTCTCAGCCCTTGGCTTGTGTCCATGTTTGTGTTCCCATCCAAAAATGGGTGGCCAGTTTAAACTGTTTGTAAAGCAATCATAAATCATAAATGATAACCTAATGTTCTGTATGCTCAGTCATTATCTCAACATTTATGCACAGACCTCATTTATCTCAAATTTTTCAATGTGGAACAGATATAGGTTTGTGTATTGTACACTGTAAGACTCATTCATATAATAATGTCCACTTAGATTACGCTATTTGATTTTCAGAAGCTGTTTGAAATGCAACGATTAATTAGCCAATAACTTTGTAGATATTGGCATAAAAATGAGGGTTTTTCATTCAGGGCTATCGATGTGTGTAAGAAGGCAAAGGACATTGTGACACCCTTGGAAAAGGCTTTAGCAAAGTATCAGACAGCGCAGAACCTCGCCCAAAGGGGACACAGAATGACATCACACAATGGGGACACAGAATGACCTCACACAATGGGGACACAGAATGGCATCACCCAAAGGGGACACAGAATGACATCACACAATGGGGACACAGAATGACATCACACAATGGGGACACAGAATGACCTCACACAATGGGGACACAGAATGACCTCACACAATGGGGACACAGAATGACCTCACACAATGGGGACACAGAATGACATCACACAATGGGGACACAGAATGACCTCACACAATGGGGACACAGAATGACCTCACACAATGGGGACACAGAATGACCTCACACAATGGGGACACAGAATGACCTCACACAATGGGGACACAGAATGACCTCACACAATGGGGACACAGAATGACCTCACACAATGGGGACACAGAATGACATCACCCAAAGGGGACACAGAATGACCTCACACAATGGGGACACAGAATGACATCACACAATGGGGACACAGAATGACCTCACACAATGGGGACACAGAATGACATCACCCAAAGGGGACACAGAATGACCTCACACAATGGGGACACAGAATGACATCACCCAAAGGGGACACAGAATGACCTCACACAATGGGGACACAGAATGACATCACCCAAAGGGGACACAGAATGACCTCACACAATGGGGACACTGGGAAGGAGTGACGTCATGTGGCATTGGCATAATGACGTTATATTGCCATTCATGGTATTCAGAAACACATGAAAATGTCATTGCTTCTCCATGCCTTTTCCAAACAGGCACACCTGCACATTCAGACATCCTCAAACACACACACAAGCACACACACAGAGACATGAAGACACGGGTGCAAGAACGCGCGCACACACACACACACACACACACACACACACACACACACACACAGACAGAGACCGGGAGAGTGAGAAAGAAAGGGAGCGAGAAAACCATTGCCTACAGTAATAGTAGGTCATTTGTCATTGCTCCCGGTAAATTTTACAGGGGACAGGATTCTCTTTTTTTCATTGGGCCTCATCTTCAAATTGATTTGCTGATTAATCCTCATCAGGCGGCAGCTGCAGGGCTCTGTGGCAGGTGGATATTAGGAGCATTCAGGGACACGGCAGGTTTCTCCTTCACTGCAGAGCAGAGACTGCCACACTTTTACCCACAGAGGAGAGACCGCCACACTTCTACCCACTGAGGAGAGACCGCCACACTTTTACCCACTGAGGAGAGACCGCCACACTTTTACCCACTGAGGAGAGACCTCCACACTTTTATCCACTGAGGAGAGACCTCCACACTTTTACCCACTGAGGAGAGACCTCCACACTTTTACCCACTGAGGAGAGACCACCACACTTTTACCCACTGAGGAGAGACCTCCACACTTTTACCCAATGAGGAGAGACCACCACACTTTTACCCACTGAGGAGAGACCTCCACACTTTTACCCACTGAGGAGAGACCACCAGACATTTACCCACTGAGGAGAGACCTCCACACACTTTTACTCACTGAGGAGAGACCTCCACACACTTTTACCCACTGCTCCCACTGAGGAGAGACTGTCACACACTTTTACCCACTGCTCCCACTGAGGAGAGACTGTCACACACTTTTACCCACTGATGAGAGACCTCCAGAGAGAGACAGAGAGATCACAGGTGTATGTGACCACCATGCAACTCCTCCAGATAGGTACAGGTCAAACCCATGTACATAAGAAAATACATTCAGAATATTACATATTACATATTACCCTTCTCTCGCTGACAAATGCACAAATTTGGAAAAGAAGAAAAAAGAGAAAGATCAAAGAAAGATAGGTAGTGGATGGAGAGGTAGAGAAGAGGAATGCGTGAAAAGGGTGAGAGAGAGAGGGGGGGAGACACCGGAGAACGCTCTGTCAGTACTGCTGTTATTACTGCTGCAGTCAGGATTTGACAAATTGACTTCTTGTTTTGAAATTCGTCCCTTGCTAATGGTTGTTTAGTTGTCATGCAAAAAACGCTTGAGTCAAACTGAAATTGAGAAAGTCAGAGAGAGAGAGAGAACGAGAGAGCCTACCTGTGTCTGCTGCCATCATGAAACCCCTGCTGTCATTTTTTACTCTTATTATTTCAAATTGCCTTACATTTACATTTGTGCATTGTATGTGTCTGTTCCAGAGGGATGATATCTGAGTGGAGGATTTATGTAATTCTAGATGTCTTGTCAACCTGTCACAAAAACACAAGGACACTGCATTCTGATATAGTGGCTTCAGGTAGTATTCAGACCACTTCACTTTTTGCACACTTTATTGTCTTGTAGATTTAATCTGAAAAGGATAAAACCACCATTTCTGCCCATCAATCTACAATCAATGACCCATAATGTCAAAGTGAAAATATGTCTTTAGAATATTTAGCAAATCAAAAACTTTAATCTCTCATTTATATAAGTAATCAGACTCTTTGCTGTGGTGCTCCTAATTGTTGTCAGGTGCATCCTATTTGCTTTAATTATCCTTGAGATGTGAACTTCATTGGAGTCAACCTGTGGCAAATGTAATTGATTATACATAGTTTAGAAAGGCACATACTTGTATACGGTCCCACAATTCACACTGCATGTCAGGACAAAAATCAAGCTTGTCAAATAACTTTGTGAAAAACAGTGCAGTTCGTAGGAAGGTAGACTAAACTCAGCTAAACTGAAGGTAGAAGTACAATTTTAATGTAATTGGGTGCCTCAGCAGGTGACCAAAACTCAAGGAATATGAGAAAAAAACAACGATTCTGTTTGTGATTAACTTGTGATGGAAAAAAACTTTAAAAAAATCAGTTCATGTTTTCTGTGGAGAGGGACCCCATTATCTTTGTTTACCTAATTATTATGTATCTGTAAGGCATTCAGAGAACCCTTTGCTTTGGTTATACACTTTCTCTACGGGTACCGAGTGATTGGGCCTTTTTCCCAGGCGGCAACTCATTTACAATTACGACACAGAGAGAGAGAGATGCCCTTGAGCCACCGCAGTCCTGATATCGCAGTGCTGCTGTACCTGAGCTTGAGCAGAAATCTGCGGAGGTGTTTGTGCCCATTCACCTACTGCATTACACCTAGAATGACAGGTGGCACTCAGTGGCTAACAGGAACACGGTAACAGTGTCACCTCGTTGCATTTGGGGGGGTGATGTTTCCCGCTGCTAATCCTCCGGAAGATCTACTTCCACCAAAGACAAAGCCTGCTTAATTTGTGCCCTGTCTCCTCCCTCGCTGACAGACAGCCAACACCGGCCCTTCCAGCCAAGATAGCGAAGATCCAATAGAGCTTACCCCGCACAGATTTGTCTACGAAACGCAGACCTGTCAGAGTGCCCTGATCTTAATGTTCATCTCTTCCCATTCAAAGCACATTAGAAGCACCATGCAGGGACCAAACGTGCTCCTCCGGACAGAACTGCTGATGAGGGAAGGCGAGAGTAGATTTTAAATGCATCAGAAAAAAAAAAAGAGGATTTTGTCATCGCAAAGATAGTTCCCACACATTAAACTCTTAATTGAGGTTACTACAGAGGTCAGCAGATACTCAGACTGCTCAAATATAGCATGAGTTACTTTAATGAAAATGTATTCACATCAAAGTAAAAGTAGCCATCCTAAAAATACTTTTGTGAAAAAAGATAGCATGTGTCAAATCGGCAGAATTTTATTTGAGAGGCATTTGTATGCCACACATATTTCTCTGTCTACAGCTGCACAGGCTGCGTTGACATCCACCTCTCCCCACCAGATTATCCATGTCGGGAACCTCTGGTGCAAGCTACCGATGGCCAGGTACAGTACCACTGTGGCCTAGGTGAGACGGATGCGCGGGGGGTTGGACCCAAAATGCACGACTCAGAAACATTAAGGGCTTTATTCGGGGAATATCCAGAGAGCGTGGTCAAGAAACAAGCAATGTTCATACACAAAAAATCCAGCCAAAAAACCAAAGCGCAGTACCGATGGAGAAGGCAGTCTCGTAATCGGTACACCATGCAAGAAGTCCGGTAGCCAGGAAAGCTGTCAGCGGGGCAGAAGTACAGGCGGGCGGTAGGCAGGCTCAGGGTCGATGACGGTGCAAGAATCAAGACCGAAGTCTGCTCCGCGGGGCAAAATACAAAAACAGCAGGCAAAGTCATGGTACAGGCAGGCAATGGTCAACAAAACAGAAGTCAATAATCTTTGGTCAATAAACAGGCTTGGCTCGTAACGGGTAGACAATGGCTTGCCAAACCCCACTCAAACGATACACTGATGAACAGGAGGCAAACAATTTCACAAAGACAAGACATGAAACTGAGCTTTATATGCAGGTGAAGACAGGTGTAGACAATTAGCTTGAGAGCAGCAAGAGAATGGAAATCAGGTGTGGAGGATTGACAAGTTAACAAGTTAATTAGTAATCTTTAGTAATGAACCTATCCTGCCCTAGCATTAGGAAATTTGTAAATGACATGCACAAGAAACGTAAGGTAACATGAACACATGATTAGAATGTTAGTATTACCCAATCCTGATCTAGCATTAGTAGATTAAGGGAAGTAGACAAGGGAAATTGAAACAATTAGGGTGAGTGACAGAAAGGGAGAGAGAGAAAGCAGGAAGCAAGATTTGCAGAAAGACATGAAAAAGTGTATGCTAATCAATGACCAGTACAACGTAACATGAAACATAAATTGTGACATAACAAGTTTGCGAAATATGACAATAAACTAAATAACATGACATGGCAAGGCTAACAATTAAATCGTAACAACAACTAAACATGAAACATAACATGACATGAAACATAAAAACGTGGTGATACTAGACTAACATAATATGTGACATGACAATAACATAACCAAGACAATAACTGTCGTGTCTAGGAAACGACAGAGTCCAAATCTTCAATTTGTCGAAAAACATCTTCGCGAGGGAAAAGACGACACCAGGCAGCAAGATCTTCAGGAAAATCAGACTTTATTAGCACACGTGCATAAAGTCGGATCAGCTCTCCAGAACTGAACCCCGGCTGGCATTTGTACACCCATTTTATACACAGTTACTCCACCTACAACTCCTCCTAAAACCTCATTCTGGCAAATCACCCACACTTTTCTTATCGTAACTCCTCCCAACGCTCCTCCCACAACGTCATTGTGGCAAATTGCCAACGGTCCTTATGCTCTGCCAACTCTGTACAAAGTTCAGGGCATTCTGCCAACTACGTGTCCTCACTTCACCCCGCACCTGCTCTTGGCAAACTACCAGACCTCATAAAGTTCTGGATGCCCTCCCTCTAACACGTCATCCATACACGTCACTCTGTATCTTTCGCTTTTATAAGACTAAGCAGCGGTAATCATTGAAAATCTACAGACAAACTAAACATTTCATTAATATTCACTTCTAATATACTTTTCTAATATACAGACATACTAAACATTTGATTAATTATTCTTTGCTCTCATTTCAACAGTTTTCACTGTGGTTTCTTGCGTTTTCATAAGCTCAGCTATAATTAATGTTCTAGGTCAAATAGATACACTCCTGGCATAAAACATTGAGAGTCCCGGAGAAATCAGCTGTACAGTCATATCTTGCTCTGCCCGTGTCCTTGACAGTTTGGTCTACACAGTTCAAGACGGGCCCCCCCCTGCCAGCTGGCTGGGCTCACTGTGTAATCCTAGCACAATTTAGCAGTTAATCAGTTTGAAACTATACAGGGTACATATCATACCTTAATACAGATATATTGATAAACTTTTAGCACACATCGTCGAGAGTTTTGGAGGAACCAGCCTGCTCACTAAGGCGGAGTCTGATTTTGACTTGTGATTGGTTATCATGCTTTTAGGAGGGAGATCTTTCGTTCTGTGAATTTTCCCCTACATAACTAAACATAAAACATGACATGACAAACATGAAACGTGACAGGACCCCCCCCTTAACGACCGACTCCTGGCGGTCCTTTGAGTTTGTCAGGGTGGTCACGATGGAAGTCTGTAATCAATGATTTGTCCAGAATGAGACTGGGGGCGACCCAGGAACGTTCTTCAGGGCCATAACCTTCCCAGTCAACCAGATATTGAACACCACGGCCAATCTTACGAATGTTCAACAGTTTCTTTACTGTAAATGCAGGGTGGTTATCAATAATGCAGGGAGGAGGGGGTGGGGGATCGGGGGGACATAGTGGGTGAGAGGATACAGGCTTGATACATGAAACATGGAATGTGGGGTGAATCTTAAGTGAAGCAGGGAGTGATAACTTAACAGTGGATGGGTTGATAATACTGTGGATCTTAAAGGGGCCAATGAAACGTGGTTGGAATTTGTGAGAGGTGGCTTGGAGGGGAATGTCCTTAGTGGACAGCCAAACGGAGTCACCTGGTTTGTAGGCTGGAGCTGGTGTGCGGTGGCGATCAGCGAAACGCCGATTACGGTCTGCCGTGCGTAAAAGTGCGGCCTTGGCATCCCTCCAAATCTTGGCGCATCGTTTAATGCGGGTGGCGAGGGAGGGGACAGCGATCTCGGCTTCTTGTTTGGGAAACAATGGAGGTTGGTAGCCCAGGGAGATCTCGAAAGGAGACTTTCCAGTGGCGGCGCAGGGCAGGGTTAGTACTCAACCCAAGTGAGCATCTTGCTCCATGAAGCCGGATTCTTGGCTGACACACAACGTAAGGCGGCTCCTAAATCCTGGTTGGCCCTCTCGGTTTGCCCATTGGACTGGGGGTGGTAGCCAGATGAGAGGCTAGCCGTGGCACCGAGGGCCAGGCAGAAAGCTTTCCACACTTGTGAAATGAATTGTGGGCCGCGGTCCGATACGAGGGGATTCCATGGATGCGGAATACTTCTTTAATAAGTATGTCTGCGGTCTCTTGGGCAGTGGGTAATCCAGGCAGGGGAATGAAGTGGGCCGCCTTACTGAATCTGTCCATGACGGTGAGGATGGTGGTGTTACCTTCGGAAGGGGGAAGTCCGGTAACGAAGTCCACCCCGATGTGGCTCCAGGGTCGGCTAGGCACGGGCAGAGGTTGGAGTAGTCCAGCAGGGGCTTGGTGGGAGGCCTTGCTTCTAACGCAGGTGGTGCATGCCTTGATGAAGCGCCTGGCGTCAGGGATCATGGAGCTCCATAAGAACTTCCGCTTAAGCACCGCCAAGGTGAGGGTAAAGCCGGGATGGCAGGTCAAGAGAGAAGAATGAGCCCATTGAAGCACTGGTGTCCGAGCAGCTGATGGGACGTAGAGGCGTGTTCCAGGGTTGGACCTGGGATCGGGTTCCTCTCGTAGAGCCCTCTGGATCACCGCCTCAATCTTCCAGGTTACGGAAGCGACGGTGCAGGAAACTGGGAGGATGTTCTCAGGCGCCTCACGCTCAGGGCAGGTGTCGAATTGTCGGGACAGGGCATCTGGCTTGACGTTCTCACAACCCCGGCGGTAACTAAGAGTGAAATTGAATCTTCCGAAGAACAGTGCCCATCTAGCGTGAGTTCAGTCTTTTGACTGTCTGGAGGTATGCCAAGTTCTTATGGTCAGTCCAGACGATGAAAGGCTCAGATCCCTCCAGCCAATGCCTCCACTCCTCTAGTGCCAGTTTGACTGCGAGGAGTTCTCGGTTTCCCAAGTCATAATTTCTCTCCGCTGGTGAGAGCTTCTTGGAGAAGAAAGCGCATGGGTGTAACCGGTTGTCGGCGGCAGAGACTTGTGACAGCACCGCTCCCACCCCAGTGTCAGATGCATCAGTCTCCACAATAAACTGGCGAGTGGGATCGGGGTGCACCAGGATAGGAGCGGCAGAGAACAGTCTCTTAATCTTGACAAAAGCCCCCTCTGCTTCGGGGCCCCAACGGAATGGCAAGGCAGTGGATGTGAGCTTGGTGAGGGGGGAGACAACTTGGCTGTATGATCTGATGAATCTGCTGTAAAAGTTGGCGAATCCCAAGAAGCATTAGAGATGTTTCCGAGTGGAAGGCGTAGGCCAGTCAGTGACCGCCTGAATCTTCTTGGGATCCGCCCTGATCTGTCCCTTCTCCAGAATAAAGCCAAGGAAGTCAACAGTGTCAGACACACTTCTCCGCCTTGACGAACAGTTTGTTCTCCAACAGTCTCTGGAGAACTTGCCTGACGTGAGTCTCATGTTCCTTGGTGGAGTAAATAAGAATGTCGTCCAGGTAAACAAATACGTGTCGGCCCAGTAAGTCCCGAAGAACATCGTTCACTAATGCCTGGAACACGGCAGGTGCATTAGTGAGGCCGAATGGCATGACCAGGTACTCAAAGTGTCCAAGGGAGGTTTTGAAGGCGGTTTTCCACTCATCACCCTCTCGGATACGAACCTGGTGGTAGGCATTGCATAGGTCTAACTTGGTGAATATAGTGGCATCGTGTAAAGGATGAAAGGCAGAGTCCATTAATGGTAGAGGGTATTTGTTTTTTACTGTAATGTTGTTAAGCTCCCGGAAGTCGATGCAGGGACGCAATGAGCCATCCTTCTTCTGCAAGACGAAGAATCCGGCGCCCACAGTTGAGGAGGATGGGCGAATCAGTCCATTGGCTAGGCAGTCCCGGATGTCTTTCTCCATGGCCTCCCTTTCAGGTCTGGAGACATTGTAGAGACGGCTTGAGGGGAGTGTGGAACCAGGTAGCAGCTCAATGGCGCAGTCGTAGGGTCGATGAGGAGGAAGTGTCTGTGCCTGCGTCTTGGAAAAGACCGTGCCTAGGTCGTGGTAAGGGGTGGGCACCTTCTCCAGGGAGGGCTTGGGGACTTGTGGTGGGTTGGGTGCCCCCTCTGCTGGTGCAGGAGCAGATCGCAGGCAGGATTGGTGACACTTATGACTCCAGGCTTGAATTTGGCTTGAACTCCAGTCGATAGTGGGGTTGTGTCTCTGGAGCCAGGGTATTCCCAAAATGAGCTGGTCGTTAGGGGACCGGATGACACGGAACTGAATCATCTCATGATGGTTTCCAGAAATGATCAGCTGGATGGGTTTGGTGATGTGGGTCATGCGGCAAAATGTCTTTCCGTCCAACGACCTAGCATTCTCGGGGTGGGAATGAAACTTGACACTGGATACATTGGTTGATTTATGGTAGGTTTATTTTTATCTAATCGCCAAGAATTTACTCAAATGAAAATAAGCAGCAATGTTGGCTCTTTGCACTGATAACATGCTCACTAATGCTCTCTAGAAACTTCAAAGCGCAGGTTCGATAACTTCCATTAGTGCATGTCCACTGAAAGACCTGATGTCCATTAATTAGCTTGCAACATACATGCCTGCATTTACTAAAACAATAATAACTGGTGATCAATATTAATATACGAAGCCTCTCTAAGTCTCTTCATTCACCTAACAAGCTAAATTAATCTTTGCTCAGAAGAGACATGAATTCCAAAGTAATTATCTGGCTAGTTCAGTTACCAGTGTATGTTTCCTCAAACTGACAGCAGTGCTGACAAACAGTGACTATGGACTGTTACCAGGGAGCTCAATTACAATGATTAAGACTGAGGCTCTATAATACTGTGCTCATTATATGGAATACAAGAAGCTAGTCGTTGTAAACCGTGTCTCATTGCAAGATAAAAGTGTTCACATTTTCTTTTTCTATATATAAACTCTTAATATCCACAGATTGTTCAACACAAGTTCCTGTTGTACACTTGCAGAAACTAGTAGGCTCCAGACAATACAAACATCATTTAGCTCAATGCAAAGCCCTTGCTACAGAACAGTGGAGAACTGTACAATGTAGAGTAAAAAAGCACTTTTTCTTAAACCCCTTCTGTAGCACCCACATGTTTAACTCTTTGCACTTTGTTCCCCTCAAGGGCAAGTTCAACCTATTTTGTACTAGTCCTATAAAAGTGTATCTCAAAAAAGACTTAAAATAAAGAATACAAATACAAAAATACAAAAACAGAATGATCAGAAAAGCTTATTTTTCTATTAAAACCCAATTTTTTGATACAAAATGTAAAGAGAATTAACCTTCACATGTGTTTTATTCACATATATGAGAGTATGTTTTTATAAAGCATGCCCAAAGTGTCAAAAGGATTACTCACCCTAATGTTTTATAACCAACCTGTATCATATGTAAAATTAAACTTTATTTCAATGGTTAACTAGAATGTCATCTATTTTACTAATCAATTGATTGAGGTCCACTGATTGAAGTTTTCCTCAAATACCCAACCTCCATCAACATATCAAGCACACCCAACAATTTCACATGCCTTTCATTATTCAAAAGCAGGCCTACCCCTTACTGAATAATAAAAATATATATGAATGTATTTAGATGCTCACCGATATAAAATGGGATTAAGTCACTGATCATACCCTCAGCTCTGGAGTCAAGGTTGTTTTCACTCAGATGAGCGATTTCTTCCAAGACTTCCAAATGCTGAGTGTTCTGTTTAAGCTTAGGCATCACAATATATATATATTTCTGTTGTCAAACATCAACCTTTTCCGCCATAAAGTCTCAGGCACTGTTTTGGTGCATAACATTCTCAGCATGCATATCGAAAGGTTATGGTTTGTTTACAGAGGCAAAAAATATGTGCTGTTTTTTGCAAGTCTAACAAACTCTACTCCATTAGAAACATAACTTAGTCATCAAAAAGGCTCCGTGGGCATTGCTATACTAGCATGCCACTGGCGAGCTACATACTGAGCAGAAGATACTATAGTTCCTTGCTCATGGAGGGGGCATTGACTATACTGCTGAGCCAGTACTGGTCAGAGAATGTTGCTGTTGGACTCTTGTTGCATAGGAAATGTACATAAACTACAAGGTTGGTTCACTGGACTTGGTTCTTGGTTCACTGGTTCACTGGACCCTTGGTTCACTGGAATTGGTTCACTGGTTCACTGGACTTGGTTCACTGGACCCTTGTGGTGATAATGATACCCACTTTACCATGAATCCTGTCATCAGTGGATTTCCAAAACACATAGAAGGTGATGAACCTACAAGCTTGTTTCACCACCCCACATGTTACAATAATGAACCGAAAAAGTTTAAAACTGTGAACTTTAAAGCAATATATCCTGTGACCGACCAGACTGATATATACATTTAAATGCATACTTTTGAAAAAATCTTTTTGACTACACCCTGCTGTAACATCCTGCTATGCCAGCTTGAACATCTTGAAAATTGAGCTGGACAAGCTGGTAATAAGCTGGTATAGCTGGGTATGAGCTGGTCATCAAGTTGGTCTAACAGGATATGAGCTGGTCAACCAACTTGTCTGAGCTACCAGCCATTTCAAAACATAGCTTGAGCTGGTCAAACCAAGTCAAGATGAGAGCTGGTCTGAACTGGTCAACCAGCTAAACCAATGTTGAGTTGGGAGCTGGTCTGAACTAGTCCACTAGCTAAACCATGTTGAGCTGAGAGCTGGTGTTAATTGGCCAACCAGCTAAACCACGTTGAGCTAGGAGCTGGTGTTAACTGGTCAACCAGCTAAACCATGTTGAACTGGGAGCTGATATGAACTGGTCAATCAGCTAAACCATGTGGAGCTGGAGCTGGTCTGAACTGATCAACCAGATAAACCGTGTGGATTGTTGTTTGTTAGGCCTGTTTGTTCGTTGGGCCGGTGGCTGATTTAGTGCTTGGCTGCAGGAGGAGATGCAGGTTCAGTATTCAGGGCTAGCGGGAGGAGCTGAGTGGGCAGGTCATGGGGATTTATTATAGGGAGTCTGTGGCATTATTGAGATCTATTGCCAGGTCATTCTTGCTGAATGTGCTTCATTAGCAACAGGGAATTAATGAGGTTTAGCAGTCAGACATCGCTTTATCTCCCAAAGACAGGAATCTTCTATTCCCAGGTGCCAGGCAGTGAGTGATACCAGGTGACATCATAAAATGTAGGGCCCCCCCATTCACTGCTAACTGCTACAAGCATTGTGCTTAACTTGATAATTAAAATATATTGTATTCTTTAAGAGCTTGACTGCTGAAATGTAAAATGCATATACAGTATACAAAAAGCTAATTGTTGTCCAGCTCCCTGTTCGTTTTGTTGTTTATCACAGTCCAGGGGCCGTGTTACAGACACTTCCTAGCTTAAGTGCAAAGCTACGATAGGATTTTTCACAAATTTGTATTAAAGAAGCAAGTCTTAACTGACTTCAGGAACGTTATCTTACTCCATCCTATCTTATCTCGGGTTAGGAAATCTTAACTAAAAATCCAAAATCGATAATCAACTTTCATGTCTGTTACCTAACAACCGATGCCGCTTTTTTCATATTGCGTACTGCTAATTGGTTGGGTAAATAAACAAACTGACATTAACTGACAATCTCTAGCAGAGACAAGCACAGGTTGGCTTCTGAAGCCTGGCCGATGGCCATAGCTGCTGTTTAGTTTACTTTAAACACACTGCTAGACTACCTGGTCTGGCATAGTTACAGGTCTCACGTACAAACTGTCTAGCAATTCATACAAAAATATTGGGGGTAACGTGTCCCTGTCTCAAACTGTCGTGGTGGGAGGTAATTCTCACTGGTGCCACTAGTTGGCCGAGGATATTGTTTCCACCTGTTCCTCGTTTACGCCAGGGGAATGACCTCCCGGGAGAGTATTTAAGACCAGCAGGGACTAGTTTCTGTGCTTTTGTGTTCAACCGTTCGCCCTTGGCACAAAGCCGGTAAAGCGCCCGGTAGACTCTAACCCTATACGAGTCAGGTACGGTGCTGGTGGATAATTCTCTCATTGCTAAAAAGGAGAAATATCTAAAAGGTAAGGAAGGCGTACAGCTGGAAGTGTTGTGTGTGCTGGCGCCTTCCTCAAGGGTTTTGTTTTTCTTTTTGACTCGTGTGAGTCGATGGTAGAGGGACGTTGTCCCCGGTGTGTATTTTGGTTTGCATTTTTGTCCCGAGCTGCGCCTCGAGGTTTTTATTTTCGTGCCTAGCTTTTCTCGCTAGGTTGTATTTTCTTTTGGTTTTCACTCAGTGCCCAGCTATTTGGCACGGTACCAAAGTATTGGTTCGCCCTAGTTACTTAAGGGTTGTTTTACGTTCTCTAGCCGTTTTTTGAGCTACTTCTCTGTTTACCATTTCTAAGTTTGGTTTGTTTAATTTCCTTTCCTCCCATTGTTCCGGGAGAAGTCCTGTTCCTAGCTGGGTATCCCTATTTCGGTTCTCCCTGGGATTTAGTGACTGACACGTTCGCGTGTCGGTTAAAAAAAGGTTCTACCTTTGGTCGCCCCTGGCTCTCCGCTTAGCTTCCAACGCTACACAAACCAATATCTGGCTTTTAGTCAGTGACAGCCTTCAGCGATGGAAGTAGGTTGCTTGTGTTGAAAAGGACAAACCAATGGTGAGAACCATCTTTGATGTCATGGGGTTGTTTTGGATCATCGGCTCCTGGGGTTTTCGTTAATGTGGATTGGAATCGAAAACCGTGTCGAGTCCTCAGTATGACCGTGGTTCTCTTTGGGCTGAGTCCCTCAATGAGAATCAATGCAATCAATGCCCCCTGCCCTTATCTTGAACATTAAAAAATGCAAGCAAAACATGTTTCTGTGTAATCACAGTTCATCAAGTTCAGCAGTCTACCAAAATCAATGGTAAACATATTGCTGCACAACGTGTCACACAAAGGATGAATGATGTCTGCATCCAAGGCACAGAACACCATATTAGTATCCTCCATCTTCCTCAGCAGTTCTGTTGTGCATATTTGAAGAAATTAAAAAGCATGTGCTCACACCTCTTCGATTGTGCTTGGGTAAGTAACTCCTGACAACGTGTCGATAAGCAGTATGAATCGACGCGCAGACAGCTGATTGGTGTCCCCGTCGTTGGCTCCTGAGAGACAGAAGATTCTGGAAGACTCAGGTGTGTCATTCCCATCCCGCCCGCGCACCTGAGGGCTGAACAGAGTCGCATATTCAGCTGGGGGTGACCTCTGACCTCTGAGGCGCGCAGAAGTTATCAGCTATTCCAGTCGCTCCTCCAGAACGGTCCCTCTGGGTCAGGGGCAAAACAGCCGAGTGAGACGGCCTGGCAGAGCCTCAAGAGGTGTGCAGAATACCGAGGGTGTGATGTTGCGTGTGTAGCGAAGCAAACTGATGCGGCCATTTTGAGTACAGTGGCCAGATTTGCGCAACACCTGACTTAAATTTGCCCTTTAATAAATGGAAGGCAATTATGGTGGTCAATGAACTAACCGACACGTGTCTGTGAAGAAGAAACAAATGCTTTAAGTGCGCTTGACAATTAAGGACAAATTGATTGAATCCAGTTTAGTATGCACGTCAGTGCAAGCTGGCCAGGCTATACAAAAAATACCTTTTTATTGGACCTCAGTGTGTTAGTTGTTGCCTTGTTGCTTTGAACTGTTATATTTTTCACCTTATTAGAATGTTCAGTGCAGAAAAAATATCAGCCTAGATTTTTTTTCTCTATCATAAAACAAAAAACATGTACTCTGCCCCAGTAATGTACTGTGCAGGCAAGGTTATCGAAACGAATAGCAATCTTAATTATTAATCTTGGCTCATTTGCGTACCAGGGTTTCTTTAAGGATCTTGTTGCTTGGACTGTATTTGTGTCGTTTTAAATGAAAATCTATTATTTTTGACTGCAGTCCTGCTTGGTCTCTGACATATGCGCAATGATATTTTTTACTTTCTATGGCGAGTGCTGTCGTGCGCACTGTCTCTAACATTTATCTTTGCTCTCTTACTTTGATTGCATTAGACCACAAGAGGAGAACGCCACTGGTCTGTGTGATTGATATCATCCCAGTCAGTCAGTCTCGGTAGTTTAATAATTTATCCACTCATTTACGGTGCCCGTGAGTTTCCATTCGTTTGCTTTGCATTTCTCCGGCCGATTTGACAGAACCAATGTATTTAGAGTCACGGTCCCCCGTTCGCCAGCGGGGATTGCCTGGAGCCGTGGCGCTGGTGCCTCGGAATGAAATCATAAATATAAATACAGATTCAAAAGCTGTTGTGCTAACATAAAGAAGCAGGTGTGATACTTCCATGTAACTGACATTTACAGGGGAACTGCTATTGTATTGCGGTCAGAATGGTTCATCTTAAGGACAGCTTGGAGACCTTGCTGTTTGTACCATGACCCACATTGGCAAATGACTCCAAAAAGCTGCATATTTCATTAAGCTGGAGTATTTTCGCACCATATTCGTAATACGTGTAAATAATAGGCACATTATAGTGTACATGTATATTGCAGGCAGATGATGAGCTGAAGAAAATCACAGCTGTAGCAAGAACGTTTGAACGCTTACCAAGTTGAAACATTCAGTCATTTATATTTTTATCTACCTAGAATCTATCTATCTATCTATCTATCATCTATCTATCTTCTATTATCTATCATCTATCTATCAGTGGTCATTTACCTGGGTGGGGTGCCATATACGCATGCACATGCACACACACACACACACACACACCAGTACTTACCTCCAACCTCCAAAGACAAAGCAAAGTGGTTGGCTACTATATTCACTATAAACTATCTATCCATTTACCTAGTATCCATCTGCAGTATCTATCAATCTATCTATCTACCTAGTATACGTCTGTCCACACACACGCACACACACGCACACATACCACACACACACGCAAACACACACACACCACACACACACTCAAACACACACACACACACACGTAAAGAACTAAAGTGCAGTGTGATACTGTAGCTGAGATACTTCACTGACAGAAGAGAGGCAGTCACAGAATACCCCGTAAACGCTCGGTTGGGTTCGGCAGCGCTGACTGAAAAGGTCACGACATACGGACACCACTGGTGTCTCGCTCTTTAAACAATCGGGTCAGTACTCATGTTCTGTGGACAGGGGTATTGTTATGATGAAAGATACCCCGCTGTGCAGGATAGAATGCTTTAACACTGAGTAAAGATAGCCTCAGCACCATTAAGTCACACTGACCTTGCATTCTAGGGAGACTGAAAAATCTCCCCAAAACCATAGCAGAACCAAACGAACACTTTATCTTTTTATGATCTGTTTTTCCCCCTTTTTGTTCTTTACCTGAATACATTTTACGGAGAACTGCCTGTAATCTTTAAACACTGCAGGAAATTGGCATATGTGGGCTGGCTGGTTAAATTCAGTCACTCAGCCTTCTCCGCCGAGGCAGGGAAATCAGCTGGGGTAGAAATGCAATTACTGCCTGTTAGTTTTTGATTGCTTGTCTCAATGATCAACCATAAGTGTTCCACGGTTTCCTTTCTGTAACCAATCTCTCCGTGAACCAACAGCACAGCTTAATTGTTTCCCATTAATCTTGTCTGGTTCTTTCCTCCGATCAGTAATTGTGTCACGCGGGGGACACCAGGTCTCATATGCACGATGCGAGAGCTTTTTATTTGCCTGGAATAAAGACTGCCCTGATTAAAGAGCATGGAGAGATGATAATAAAGCATTGCCCAGCAAGTGTTGGACTTTTTCAGAAATAGCCTCTAAATCTATTACAGTTTTCTGTGCCTGCCTCTATGACTATCTTTTCGTAATTGGACTGATTGTAAAAAATCTACTTCCTGTCATGCACCAGGGTTCAGGTAAATGACTTCTCCTGCGGTGTTTCTGCTGACCACATACATTACATTACATTACATTATTGGCATTTGGCATTTGGCACATACACATACACAGTGCACGCACATCACATACAAACACTCGTCAAACACTGAATGGGGTCAAATTGACCCCAAACGTAATATGAAGGTTAAAGCTGCTTATTCGCTCCTCTTCCCCGGCTCATCTGCGCACTCTTCAAAAGCAGAGTGAGCTCGTATAAACACATCCTTCAGTGATAGTACCTCTCTGTGGAAAATAATGCCTTTATTCCGGCCTTTGGAGGGCAGACATCCTCACTCTGAGGTTAGTCTTTTCTTCCGGTGAGACCAGGGGTTGAAGAAGCTCGTTTCATTATGGTACCACTCACCGTGATAGAAAGGTTAAGTGTGAAGGGGGCTTTTACAAAAAAACACTATTGTGGCTGTCTCTCGAAGCATAGCCAGATTAACGAATGATGTTATGAGTGGGGATGGTGGTCTTCGACTCGTATCCGTTGGCTCCGTAAGGCGCCTATCACATTTTATCTGGGGGGATTTCAGGGATGACGATGCTTCCACGGTTAAAAAAATAGAAAACAATTATTGTTGCAGATGACGAAGGTGTCAGCTGCAGTCTTATCAGAGTTCAAAAGTTCAGTCCTTCGTATGCTTCTGTATCTTAGTTGTTCTAAGATTTCTGGTATTCACATCGTCTAACCGTACATTAAACACTGTGATGGTTGTGGAAAACCAAAGACATTTCGCTTTGCCTGTCTCTATTGACCTGTCGATGAGCGTTTTATTTGCATGATTACATATCACTTTCGTCCCAGCATCTTTGAAGATACATTATGGGCTTCATGCATGAGCTGATAATAATTCATCACAAGAGCTATGTTCTAAGTGCAATGGTTGCATTTGCCCTAAGCAAATAGACAGGAAATTAAATTGATCAGCCTGCTCTCCAGCAAGGTGTATCAGCACAGATCTTTGACAACTGGGTGATCAATGTGGGAACTGAATCCCTTTTTATACATAGTCCCTCCATTTTAGGGGACCGAAAGTAATTGGACGGTTGGCTTCTCAGCTGTTTATGATTAGTCAGGTGTATTCAGTCACTTCCATAGTGCTGGTATAAGAAAGCTTTCAGTATCTAGTCTTAATTCAAAGCTTTTGGTAGCCTGATATTGGCATTTTCCAACATGAGGAACTGAGTTGTGTCAATTAACTAATATAAATACCTAATGAAGTGGCTACTGTGTTTATCTGTTAATAGTTGGGAAATTATGCATCTGGGGCTACAATGCATTGGTGTTCAGGAAAGGCCGATGTAAGTTTAACAGTCCTGTGATTTGTGAGGATAGGAAGGAAGCCATTCCACATCATGATGAGGTTTCAACTATCATGTTGTAAATACAATATTTTATATTTGGACACCTGCTCTTCAATCTGTGTGAAGTAGTCATTTACACCACTGAAATAATTTAAGACCAATATCGTTCAGCGTAATTGAGGCCATACCACATACCGTAAAAAGGCAGACCAACACATTATGACTGAACTTGTAAAATGCCTTGATATGTGCACCATGGTTGTAAAATATCAGCATATGTACTGTATATTGCACTGGAGGCAGGCGTTAGCATCGGAGCATGCCTAGTTTACAACGCTGGGACCGAGGAAACCAGCCAGACCTGACCTTCAGTCAAACGGCAGAACTGGAATCCAATGCTGACATCTCCTAATGTTACTGATCAGCTTGGCTTTTGTTTTATTTTTTATGATATTATTTAGTAACTATGTACACATTAGTGGTATACTTGTGTAATGTCTTGTGTATTTTATGTGTCCTGTTGTATTTTACCTGTCTATGATTGGTCTACCTTTATGAATGTCTGATGCTCACTTGGGTACAATGAATCATGATTAATGAATCATTAATGTTTTTAATTGTATATTTCCCCTGATAAATGAATAGAAATTCAGTTAAATTAATACATAGATTAATTGTTTTGCTAAAGACTCTTTGGCGCGCTTTATCCGAGCTCTGGGGTGACAGCACATCCACAGTGTACACAGTCTAACCTCATTCAACCTGATTCCACCTGATTCATCCTGATTCAACCTGATTCATCCTGATTCAACCTGGTTCATCCTGATTCATCCTGATTCAACCTGATTCATCCTGATTCAACCTGGTTCATCCTGATTCATCCTGATTCATCCTGATTCATCCTGATTCAACCTGATTCATCCTGATTCATCCTGATTCATCCTGATTCAACCTGATTCCACCTGATTCATCCTGATTCATCCTGATTCAACCTGGTTCAACCTGATTCATCCTGATTCAACCTGGTTCATCCTGATTCATCCTGATTCAACCTGATTCACCCTGATTCATCCTGATTCAACCTGATTCAACCTGATTCATCCTGATTCATCCTGATTCAACCTGATTCATCCTGATTCATCCTGATTCAACCTGATTCATCCTGATTCATCCTGATTCATCCTGATTCAACCTGATTCCACCTGATTCATCCTGATTCATCCTGATTCAACCTGGTTCAACCTGATTCATCCTGATTCAACCTGTTCATCCTGATTCATCCTGATTCAACCTGATTCACCCTGATTCACCCTGATTCATCCTGATTCAACCTGATTCAACCTGATTCATCCTGATTCATCCTGATTCAACCTGATTCATCCTGATTCATCCTGATTCATCCTGGTCTCGGGAGCCAGAGACATTGCACACAGGATATACTCAACATACACTAGCTGATAAAGGAGGAGGCTTGACTTGAGTCTAGGAGGCAAAATGGAGACTCCAAAGAGGTGTCCTTGCTCATGCTGCTGTTCGGTATAGCATTGTAGCAGCTGGGCTCTGTTTGAAGGAAGGAAGCAGGGCAGTCCGAGGACCAAACCCACTGGATAAGTAGGCACACGAATCAGACGAATCTCTACGAATCAGACCAGGACCAGGACCAGAAGTGTGCTTCTTTCCACAGTAGACGGCTGAGACCGGGACCATGCAGGAGAGGAGAGAGAGAGCCAAGAAGCAAGCCAGCTGAAAAGCAAACCAGCTGGAAAGCTGCGCAGGTTGCGTTATTCTCTTTACATTTGTTATTTTAGTTTATTATTTTTAGCCCGAATCCCAGGAGGGTGAAAACTTTTGCTTATTTTTCCATGTGTTGGTGTGCACTCTCTCTCTCTCTCTCTCTCTCTCTCTCTCTCTCTCTCTCTCTCTCTGTAGTTTCTGCTAATGCAATGAAGGCTGGCACCATCCAGACTTTTTGTATCTCCCTGTGTCCAGCACGGTGTGTTACAAGCATATTATAATGTGCGTAATGTAATGTAATGTTTAATGTTTATTATAATGTAATGTAATGTTTCACAGAGCAGACCTGAGCCACTCTGTACAGGTATCACAGAGCACACCGGAGCCCCTCTGTTTGGGTGTTGTGGACATCTATGGACCCCATAATCTATGGCCTACTCACACATAAACAGCACAGCTACATTTGGGTTATGTGGCTGCTTGGCTCCATTCTAACACCAGCAAACTGAGATTAATTACAGTAGCTGGAAAAGGAAGAGACTTTGTTTTTGTTAATTTATGATTTCTTAACACTCGCTGGCCAACCCACCTCATCCTCCCTCGACCTCCACCTCTCCAAAAAATAGTCTATAGCAATAATATAGCAATAATATAGCTATAATATCTCCTTAGCTTAGCTTAGCCTAGTGTTTCGCTCAGGCTGGAAGTCATAGAAATGACTGGATGGCTTATTTTCTTTCTTTTCCTGGTGAAAATAAATCCTCAGAAGAAGCAGAAGTGCTCCTGCACCTCTTCTTCCGCCTCCTCGCGATGAAGGGGTGATACTGGAGGGTGTGAACGTGCGTGGGTTGAGACAGATAGAGAATAGCTTTAATAAACTGCAGAGGACAGCAGGAGGGGCCGCTTCAGGTGGAGAGTCGGACCCAGCTGACCCTCCGTTTTTGGGCTTGAGAGCAAGTCTCCCTGCAGTCCTGGTGTGACTCTCTGTCGGTAGGCAGTGACATTATGGACAGGGCGTCTGGTATCTCAGCCATGGTCGGCCATGTTACGGGCAGTGTTGTTAAAGACAGGACATCTGGCAAGTCATGGTCTGGGCAGTGATGTTACAGACAGGGTGGGTGGTACCTCAGGCAGTGATGTTACAGACAGGGTGATGTTATAGACAGGGTGATGTTACAGCAGACAGGGTGATGTTATAGACAGGGTGATGTTACAGACAGGGTGGGTGGTACCTCAGGCAGTCATGTTACAGACAGGGTGATGTTATAGACAGGGTGATGTTACAGCAGACAGGGTGATGTTATAGACAGGGTGGCTGGTGCCTCAGGCAGTGATGTTACAGACAGGGTGATGTTACAGACAGGGTGGCTGGTACCTCAGGCAGTCATGTTACCGACAGGGAGATGTTACCGGCAGAGTGGCTGGTACCCCAGGCAGTGATGTTACAGACAGGGTGATGTTACGGACAGGGAAGACTTGATTCTGGGACACAATGAAGGATGGGAAGGGGGGCTGGTATGCCACCACTCCCAACCGTCATAGCAACCAGGAGGGCCATCAGTGACAGCAGGCACTGTCTCCATGATTACATAGCTGAGCTAATGTTCGCCAAGTTAGCAGCTCAAACAGACAAACAATGTGAACACTGCCTGCATTATGATTTGTGACAATGCACTCTGATTGGAGTAAAATGTGACAACTCTTCTTTTTTTATTTTTGTTTGCTTGTCTTAGAGTGGATAGGCATGCATGAAATGTATTGTGTTAGTTGGGACTCAGGGATCTGGGGGAGGCGGCAAAGGGGCTCCCCTGGTGTGTGTGTGTTTGTGTGTGTGCGCGACTGTGCAAATGTTTGTGTGTGTGGCACCACCCGCTCTGCCATCCGTGCCTTGCCTTCCTGCTCATCCTGTGGACTTCTCCTCCTTAAACTACCTGTCAACATTTAGTGATGATTTTACAGCTGCTGAAGGCACGGCCTGTGCTCGTGAAACATGCAGCCCTGATGAAGGGCCCGTTTTATGCAGCACACCGACGGCACTCCATAACGCTGAAACTTCAGGAAGTGTTGTTCATCATCCTGTACTTAGTGCTCCTGAGACCTGCTGGGGAAAAAAAGTGTTTACATTTACAGTATTTTACATAGTACAAGGGTCTTGGATGACAAAAATATGTTGCGGTAAAAATATTTTCTGAAATATTATTTATTTTATTTTTATTGAATGTCTCTTGTAGGGTGGGTTCCAACATAGTAGCATATATTTTTCCTGACATTAAAGGCCCACACGCATATTTCCCATATTTTTGAGCTTTTCATATCATCTCGGAGCTTTGGATTTGTGTTCCATACTGATATATTCCATACTGAATATTTAGCAGTTTGATTTTTCCGAGCTGATTGTAAAACGATTTCCCACGTGACGTGACGTAAGTTTAAATGTTACATGATTTGGCCCTGGGGGCAGGGTTAGAATTATTCTTTTGTAGTATCTACTGCATATTTGGTAGTAGCATGATGGTTTGAGGCTCATTTGATACTTTGGACCATTGATGACTTAAAGCCATTTAGCCAACAAATGTGTTCCATACTGTCTCAGCATAATTTACAACTGAATCTAGTCCCAACACCCAATTCCCTCTGAGACCCATTCAAATGCAAAGAGGTTTAGTATCGCTTATACAAAAGTATGAACTCAGATGTATTGGATATTAGCACATTGTTTTTGAGAGTGTGCATATCGTTACTTTTTCTGGAGGTATGGACTGAGGGGGGTACAAAGGTTTCCATAAAGGTACGAAAAGTGCCTAATGCTTGTTGCTGGGGCAGTACTATATATGTAAGAAAACCTGGCCAGCAATATATAATTTCTACCTTTTTTTACTTGAAAAAAACGTACTAATTTGTTACATTACTGTACTTTCAGGGTCCATTTAGGGAATGTGATCCTTGAAGAACAAAAATGTATGTTCACCATAGAATATGTATTCGGCTTAACTGACACCTGATAGCATAACTTCCCACTTAAAAAATGTACTTTTTCCGAACCAAATTATTTTTACCGAATGAGACTGATTCCACATCACTGACATTGTGGCGTATACCCCTGCTACTCCAGCAGAAACATTTTGATTCTGAACATTTTTTGACAGCAAACACGCCGTCTGCTTAAACGATCCCCATCCTCCCACACGTCCAAATCAAAGTCCCGCTGACACAGCTCGGAAGAGCGTACGGAAAAATCTGGCTCATCTCTCACTAATGAACGTAATGTTTACGACGTCGAAAACGAGGCAACGTTTCGGCATTTCAGTCCGTTGCTAATCAGCAGCGTATCACTAATGTTTTTTTTTTTTTTCTGCTGCGGAGTAATGAGGCACATCGAGTCGAACCCGCCACATCGCATTAGCGCCCGCATCTGCTGGGACTCCCCGCGCCAAGCGCTCCCTCTCCTCCTTTAAGGCCATTTTAAATAAACTCGGAGATTATATTGGAATTGGCAGAGAGTGGAGAGGAACTGCTGGGTTTTATTCACTGCTGTTGTAAAACTGCTGACATGCTCAGCGGCGGGTGCTGGAGAGTTTTTGTAGAAAACAAAAGTCTGTCATATTCCATAGATCCGTCAAAAGGGGAGGTAGTCTTTTTCAGTTTCACCATATGACACCGGTGTAAATGTAAATGTAGCAAAAATAGAGGTATCACATCAATTCTGATGAGATTGACTTGTTAATACTAACACAATATTTAAATTTTAACATGCTGCAAAGGGTCCAAGCACACTTTTCTAAGTCAGGTTAACTTTATTTCAGCTCAGAGTAGTTTAGCTCAGTGTAGTTCAGTGTAGCTCAGTGTAGCTCAGTGTGTCTCAGTGTAGCTCAGTGTGTCTCAGTATGTCTCAGTGTAGCTCAATGTGTTTCAGTGTGTCTCAGTGTTGCTCAGTGTGTCTCAGTGTTGCTCAGTGTGTCTCAGTGTTGCTCAGTGTTGCTCAGTGTGTCTCAGTGTAGCTCAGTGTGTCTCAGTGTTGCTCAGTGTAGCTCAGTGTTGCTCAGTGTTGCTCAGTGTGTCTCAAGTGTGTCTCAGTGTTGCTCAGTGTAGCTCAGTGTTGCTCAGTGTGTCTCAGTGTAGCTCAGTGTGTCCCAGTGTAGCTCAGTGTTGCTCAGTGTAGCTCAGTGTAGCTCAGTGTGTCTCAGTGTGTCTCAGTGTTGCTCAGTGTAGCTCAGTGTCGCTCAGTGTGTCTCAGTGTAGCTCAGTGTGTTCCAGTGTAG
The DNA here is from genome assembly GCF_963514075.1 of Conger conger. Taxonomy (NCBI): domain Eukaryota; kingdom Metazoa; phylum Chordata; class Actinopteri; order Anguilliformes; family Congridae; genus Conger; species Conger conger. Next base: position 4,432,574 of record NC_083777.1, read on the forward strand.
CTCAGTGTGGCTCAGTGTCGCTCAGTGTTGCTCAGTGTAGCTCAGTGTTGCTCAGTGTGTCTCAGTGTGTCTCAGTGTTGCTCAGTGTGTCTCAGTGTTGCTCAGTATAGCTCAGTGTGTCTCAGTGTTGCTCAGTATAGCTCAGTGTTGCTCAGTGTAGCTCCGTGTGGCTCCGTGTGTCTCAGTGTGTCTCAGTGTTGCTCAGTGTTGCTCAGTGTGTCTCAGTGTAGCTCAGTGTGTCTTAGTGTTGCTCAGTGTTGCTCAGTGTAGCTCAGTGTTGCTCAGTGTGTCTCAGTGTGTCTCAGTGTTGCTCAGTGTGTCTCAGTGTTGCTCAGTGTTGCTCAGTGTGTCTCAGTGTAGCTCAGTGTGTCTCAGTGTTGCTCAGTGTAGCTCAGTGTTGCTCAGTGTTGCTCAGTGTGTCTCAAGTGTGTCTCAGTGTTGCTCAGTGTAGCTCAGTGTTGCTCAGTGTGTCTCAGTGTAGCTCAGTGTGTCCCAGTGTAGCTCAGTGTTGCTCAGTGTAGCTCAGTGTAGCTCAGTGTGTCTCAGTGTGTCTCAGTGTTGCTCAGTGTAGCTCAGTGTCGCTCAGTGTGTCTCAGTGTAGCTCAGTGTGTTCCAGTGTAGCTCAGTGTGGCTCAGTGTCGCTCAGTGTTGCTCAGTGTAGCTCAGTGTTGCTCAGTGTGTCTCAGTGTGTCTCAGTGTTGCTCAGTGTGTCTCAGTGTTGCTCAGTATAGCTCAGTGTGTCTCAGTGTTGCTCAGTATAGCTCAGTGTTGCTCAGTGTAGCTCCGTGTGGCTCCGTGTGTCTCAGTGTGTCTCAGTGTTGCTCAGTGTTGCTCAGTGTGTCTCAGTGTAGCTCAGTGTGTCTCAGTGTGTCTCAGTGTTGCTCAGTGTTGCTCAGTGTAGCTCAGTGTTGCTCAGTGTGTCTCAGTGTGTCTCAGTGTAGCTCAGTGTAGCTCAGTGTTGCTCAGTGTGTCTCAGTGTAGGTCAGTGTGTCCCAGTGTAGCTCAGTGTTGCTCAGTGTAGCTCAGTGTGGCTCAGTGTGTCTCAGTGTGTCTCAGTGTAGCTCAGTGGTGCTCAGTGTGTCTCAGTGTAGCTCAGTGTGTCTCAGTGTTGCTCAGTGTAGCTCAGTGTTGCTCAGTGTGTCTCAGTGTGTCTCAGTGTTGCTCAGTGTAGCTCAGTGTTGCTCAGTGTGTCTCAGTGTAGCTCAGTGTGTCCCAGTGTAGCTCAGTGTTGCTCAGTGTAGCTCAGTGTTGCTCAGTGTGTCTCAGTGTAGCTCAGTGTGTCCCAGTGTGTCTCAGTGTAGCTCAGTGTGTCCCAGTGTAGCTCAGTGTTGCTCAGTGTAGCTCAGTGTAGCTCAGTCTGTCTCAGTGTTGCTCAGTGTAGCTCAGTGTAGCTCAGTGTGTCTCAGTGTTGCTCAGTGTGTCTCAGTGTTGCTCAGTGTTGCTCAGTGTAGCTCAGTGTTGCTCAGTGTGTCTCAGTGTTGCTCAGTGTAGCTCAGTGTGGCTCAGTGGGGCTCAGTGTTGCTCAGTATAGCTCAGTGTGTCTCAGTGTTGCTCAGTATAGCTCAGTGTTGCTCAGTGTAGCTCTGTGTGGCTCTGTGTGTCTCAGTGTGTCTCAGTGTTGCTCAGTGTGGCTCAGTGTTGCTCAGTGTGTCTCAGTGTAGCTCAGTGTGTCTCAGTGTTGCTCAGTGTTGCTCAGTGTAGCTCAGTGTTGCTCAGTGTGTCTCAGTGTGTCTCAGTGTAGCTCAGTGTTGCTCAGTGTGTCTCAGTGTAGCTCAGTGTGTCCCAGTGTAGCTCAGTGTTGCTCAGTGTGGCTCAGTGTGTCTCAGTGTTGCTCAGTGTTGCTCAGTGTGTCTCAGTGTAGCTCAGTGTGTCTCAGTGTTGCTCAGTGTAGCTCAGTGTTGCTCAGTGTGTCTCAGTGTGTCTCAGTGTTGCTCAGTGTAGCTCAGTGTTGCTCAGTGTGTCTCAGTGTAGCTCAGTGTGTCCCAGTGTTGCTCAGTGTTGCTCAGTGTAGCTCAGTGTAGCTCAGTGTGTCTCAGTGTTGCTCAGTGTAGCTCAGTGTTGCTCAGTGTGTCTCAGTGTAGCTCAGTGTGTGCCAGTGTAGCTCAGTATTGCTCAGTGTAGCTCAGTGTAGCTCAGTGTGGCTCAGTGTAGCTCAGTATTGCTCAGTCTGTCTCAGTGTTGCTCAGTGTAGCTCAGTGTAGCTCAGTGTGTCTCAGTGTTGCTCAGTGTGTCTCAGTGTTGCTCAGTGTGGCTCAATGTGGCTCAGTGTTGCTCAGTGTGTCTCAGTGTAGCTCAGTGTGGCCCAGTGTGGCTCAGTGTTGCTCAGTGTGTCTCAGTGTAGCTCAGTGTTGCTCAGTGTGTCTCAGTGTGTCTCAGTGTAGCTCCGTGTTGCTCAGTGTGTCTCAGTGTGTCTCAGTGTTGCTCAGTGTAGCTCAGTGTGGCTCAGTGGGGCTCAGTGTTGTTCAGTGTTGCTCAGCGTGGCTCAGTGTTACTCACTGTTGCTCAGTGTGTCTCAGTGTTGCTCAGTGTTGCTCAGTGTGTCTCAGTGTAGCTCAGTGTGTCTCAGTGTTGCTCAGTGTAGCTCAGTGTTGCTCAGTGTGTCTCAGTGTGTCTCAGTGTTGCTCAGTGTTGCTCAGTGTAGCTCAGTGTAGCTCAGTGTGGCTTAGTGTAGCTCAGTGTGGGCTAAGTACCCCACAGTTGGACATTTTCCACACAATGTATGAGCAGGACAAACCATCCGACCAATTTTGCATCAACTAAATAGATCTCATAAAATTGTTTGAAGCACCATTTACATGATATCCTTGGCAGATGAAATGCTTTGATGTTATGCATCAGAGAATCTAATCAAATTTGAAACAATTCAGCCCATCGCAGAGGGCATATCCCTGAGCCCCCGAACAGCTGCCCTGGCTCCCGTGAAAAACCCAACCATTTCGTCCCTGTCCCAAAGCCAGTCGCTCTGCTACATTTCAGCCCGGTCCATTTGAACTGCTGTAAATCCACACGCAGGGGGAACCGACGCAGGGGACCAATCCCGGAGCCTCCTCTCACTGACCGCTGCTGGAGCCATTCATCTGCAGCGGCTAGCGGTGGGGCTAGCGAGGCTCGACGGCGGAGAGGCAGCTGATAGGTGGAGTGTGTAGGGGGGGTTGGGTCGGGGGGCAGTAGGAGGTGGGGGTGATTGTAGGCGAATGCTAAGGCGAGGGGAATTAACATTCCCCTGGCGTACGGTGGCATTCTGCGGCTGCATTAGCACGTTTAGCGCTGTGATCTCAGGGCGCGGAGGGTCACAGCTCACTGACGGACAGCGGAGGACGTCCTTGTGGGCCGGCGGGGCCTCTGTCTTCTCACATCAGAGAATGCAGCTCATAGCCCCCGGAGAGTCGCGCTGTCCCTATGCCCTCCAACATGCTATGGAAATGTGTGTGTGTGCGTGTGTGTGCGTGTGTGTGTGTGTGTATGCGTGTGTGTGTGTGTGTATGTGTGTGCGTGCTTGTGTGGGTATGTGTGTGCGTGCTTGTGTGTATGTGTGTGTGTATGTGTGTGCGTGCTTGTGTGTATGTGTGTGTGTATGTGTGTGCGTGCTTGTGTGTATGTGTGTGTGTATGTGTGTATGTATACGTGTGCGTGTGTGTGTGACCGTGTCTGTATGTGTGTGTGCATGTGTGTGTGTGTGTGCGCATGTGTTGGGAGGTTCACGTCTATACACAGATTAACAGTGCATAACACACTATCTGTGTCCACCTACTAATTTAATTAATGTTCACTGGGAGAAAGTAAAGCAATGGAGACACACTGTATACTCAAGGGCATCTCTGCCGTGTGAAAGTCACTGGAAAGACAGAAACAGATGGTTTATCGGAGAGTGGACACAGCGCACGTCACCTCCTACTGGCAAGCATTACATGCTACTAATGTTAAATAAAAGATATCTCGGTAATAGTGTACATTTCCATTTAATAATTATACATTCTCCTTTTGGGGACAGAAACACAGAATCCAGATGGTATTATGGGATTTTAGCCCAAAGAGAAACTGATGGATCGAAGAGTAGTCTCCGGCAGTAAAGCTTAGTAATCCCTAAAATGGGATGCCATAAACAGTGGAATCCATTAAGGGCTTTAGCCTGAAATCAAAGCTCTAGCTAATTAATGTGATCTACATCAAAAGGTGTTAACGAGATGAGAGCAGCCAGACGACGGCCATTTTAAGCGCAGCCCATTGTCGTCAAGGCACCAGTTGAGTGCCCATAATTTGCTTTGTTGCATGACCACACTGCCTTTGAATCCGTCCTGGGTTCAAAAGCATCCATTCATGGCATTAGTTCCACTGAACTACCTCCAACGATATCCCTCATTAGCACAACATGGAACTCTAACGTCAATAGTTGACGATAAGGGCGATTAAATTTCCTTTACACATGAAAAATTAGATTTTCTCTGTGTGTGTGTGGAGTGATTAATTCATTTATCACTATTATTTCCTTGCACATAATAATATGCCGTAAGTTATGATCCTGTAACTTTGGTTATTAAAATGCATTAGCGGCAGCATTCATGCAATCGTGTTACTAGAGATGTAGATATGTTTTTTTCATAAAATCGTTCTCTAACTCTGGTGTTCCTCGCAGCAGCAGGGCTCCCTTGGGGCCAGTTCCAGCCGTATTCAAGCCACAGCACAGCCTTCGCCACATGCGCTAACGTGCTATCGCCCGCCGGGCAGCTGCCTGCGGCAGCCTCTCCACACCTCCCTCCCCCCGCGCCCCACAACCCGTCCTCTCCCTCACACAAAACTGAACACTCAGCATTTCCTTTTGAGGGTGCGAGAAAGGCCCAACACCTTTGTTATTTTGCTGTAAAAAAAAGGGAAAACAAAAGGTCCCGATTTATGGGCCTTCTGCGGCCAAGACTGAAACGACGCAAACGCAGTAAAGCCCTTTTCAGCCCGGCCGAGGACGAGGTCTCGGAGAGGGGGGATCATTAAACTGAAATGTGGTCAACGGAGCCATGCAATTAACACCGCTGCAACCGCAACTGAGCCAGGGACTTCTTATAGCGTGTGTGTGTGTGTGTGTGTGTGTGTGTCAGTGCAGTAGAGTCCACAGCTTATGAGATATAAGAAAAACTGTGGAAGATATGAAGTAAGGATAATACACATACCATAAATAGTACGGATATAAAGATATATACAAAGGCTTTTGATGTGGTGCAGCAGCTGGCTGGGAAAGGAATGTTGAGATACAATAAGAAAAGAAACCTACAAACCACTGGAGCTTTAAAAAGCCAAGCTTCATTGATCCCAGCCTGGGATCTTTTTTTTCCCCACATAGCCTTAGCTCTAACAGCTCAATAGCAATCTCTCAGACAGTTCTCCTTGGCAGGTTATTCTCCTCAGAGCGAAAGCTGTTTCTTCGCTGTGTCCACAGAAAGACACGCTGCTGAAAAAAAACAGCTCAAGCTAAGTTTTGAAATAACTGGTAGACGTTGACCCGTTCAAACCAGCTCCCAGTTTGACTTAGTTTGACCAGCTCAAGCTACCAGATCAGACAAGCTACCAGCACTGCGTGGTTGACCAGCTCATTCCCAGCTAGACCAGCTTCATGACAAGCCTGACCAGCTTGACTGAGCCGGTCAAGCTGGCATTGCTGGATTTTACAGCAGGGCAGCTAAATGTCAGGCACTGCTGCAGTCCATTTTTAATCATGTGATAATGGCTCATATTCCCGAATTGCCATGGCAGATAAACACCCGCTTCATACAATCCTTTGTTTTTACATTTTGGGTATTGCAAGTTCAAACATATAGTACTTATTGCTGGCTGAATCAATAACCTAAATGGCATCTCTCCTGCAAAGTATTGTACCTCTAAAGATGAGTAAAATGTCACACTGTATTTCCAAATGTTTGGGAATTGTTTAGGATGATATTTTTGGGTTGGTCTGTGAATGGAGCACACTAATTAATATCAGCCCTTTTTTCTTCGATGAAGCGATGTAAATCATTCTGAACTTTGTGCCTTGATGAAATCTCCAGTGACACTTTTATTTTACAGCCTGTTAATTATCAGGTACTTATTTGGTAACTATTTTGATTTTAGAGGTAAGTGCTAAGAAACAGGGTGCAAAACATACTTACATAGCACTTACATATGGTACTTAGTGACTTTGGTTTGAGTGGTAAGTACTATGAAGCAAAGTACTAGTCACCTGATAATTGCACAAGTAGCTGTGTATTTACCCAGTAAATACGAGGTAATTAACGTGCTGTAAAACACAGCTTTACTGTAGCAGGTCACCTAGAACAGCGATGGTCCCTGTGGTGACCGGCTCTCTGTGTGAGCATCAGGCTGGGCGAAAGTTTAGCCTCACAGAGCCCCAGGTGGGCAGGGGCCAGATGGAGGAGCGGTGAATTAAAGCTATGGGAATTCACTCAATCATGAACACGGCCAATATTATATTATATTATTATTTTATTATATTCAAAGCTGCTTCACAAAAATTCACCACTGAAATATGTGACTAAAATTCATTAAGTAGCATTTCCATGGGCGACCTGACCTTTTTGTAATTTGAAATTTTGAAGCATTTTAATTAGCAGTCACTCAGTCCCCACAGAAAAGGGTTGTAGTGACCGGGGGAATAAGCAGCTCCATCATGCCAATTATATCTCAGATAGACCGAAATTGTTTGACCAGCGATCTGTTAAATAAAAGGGGCAACGCACACAATAGCACCCTGCACCAATTTGACAGCTTCATTTGCACATTTCATTCCTCCCCATTACCATGAAGACCGAGGCGGACATTTTGTTTTGTGAGGTTGATTAAAGCCTGGAAGTGCACAGCCCTTTTTTTTTTTCATGGCAGTGTGCATGCGTATCCAAGCAACCTGACCACCTGCAGCCTACAGGAGCAGATAAGTGAGACCTGACAAAATTGAGTGCACTTCCTTGTGATAATTGTGGGCCGTGTCTTATTTTAGTTTAACCCCGCTGGGGGAAAAAAGCAACTCAAGCTAGGTTTTGAAACAGCTGGTCGCGGGTTGACCAGTTCAGACCCAACACCAAACTCAACATGGTTTAGCTGGTTGTCCAGTTCAGCTCAAGATACAATATGTTTTGAGTCTGGAGTCAGGTGTGAAGACAGTCTGACCAATCAGTAGCACTAATTACCCCGGAGAAAATAAAACCAGGGCTCTGTTTTATTGCAAATTTTCCTTAAGCTATTCAGTTGCAGCAGTATAATACACACATTTAAGTTTCCACATTTGGGTGGTGAAAATTTCCTCAGATGGTGGAACTCATTGTACAACCGCAACTCTATTGAGTAAGTGCAGGCCAGTTTCAGATTTTGAATTGGGATTTTCACATACAACAGCCTCTAGACTTGCAGAGAATGGTGCGAAAAACAAAAAACATCCAGTGAGCAGCAGTTCAGTGGGCAGAAACATGTTGTTAATGAGAGAGGTCAGAGGAGAAGGGCCAGACTGGTCAAAGCTGACAGGAAGGTGACAGTAACACAAATAACCACACATTACAACAGTGGTATGCAGAAGAGCATCTCTGAACACACAACGCGTCAAACCTCTGAGTGGATAGGCTACAGCAGCAGAAGACTTAATAAGTCTAAAAAAGAAGTCTAATAAATACAGAATAAAGTGTGTACTGTCAGTAGAAGATATCAAGTTGTTATTTTGTGCAGGTGCAGTTTGTAGAAAAAAGCTTCACAGAAAAGTATAAATAGTCTTTCTTTCAAACAGGTCCACAAAATTGGCCAATAACCAGGATTCATTTGTTTGATAATTAATGTAAAACACGGTCTGAAATACAGTCCTTGGCATAAACACATAGACTGGGTCTGGCACAGTTTGTATGCAGTGAGAACAGTGAGATTTCTGCATGGGGCAGTGCTTTTCATCCGTGCGTCAGTCCTCTGCAATGAGTGCAGTTCTGGGCGAGCGCTGGTTTATTAGATCACCAATTACCTCCCGCTGACGGGGGATGAAGATGTTTATCAGCGGCTGAGCCTGACAGGGTTCCGCCATATATCTGCGGCGCTGGGTAATTTAGCGCCGTGCAGGAGGTGTGCTCCTCCTCTCAGTGTGCTCTCCCTGCGGTCCTCCTCTCAGCGTGCTCTCCCTGCGCTCCTCCTCCTCTCAGAGAGCCTGACAGGGTTCCGCCATATATCTGCGGCGCTGGGTAATTTAGCGCCGTGCAGGAGGTGTGCTCCTCCTCTCAGCGTGCTCTCCCTGTGCTCAGTGTGCTCTCCCTGCGCTCCTCCTCTCAGTGTGCTCTCCCTGTGCTCCTCCTCCTCTCAGTGTGCTCTCCCTGCGCTCCTCCTCTCAGTGTGCTCTCCCTGTGCTCCTCCTCCTCTCAGCGTGCTCTCCCTGCGCTCAGTGTGCTCTCCCTGTGCTCCTCCTCTATATGTGCTCTCCCTGTGCTCCTCCTCCTCTCAGTGTGCTCTCCCTGTGCTCCTCCTCCTCTCAGCGTGCTCTCCCTGCGCTCCTCCTCCTCTCAGTGTGCTCTCCCTGTGCTCCTCCTCTGTGTGCTCTCCCTGTGGTCCTCCTCCTCTCAGCGTGCTCTCCCTGTGCTCCTCCTCCTCTCAGCGTGCTCTCCCTGTGCTCCTCCTCTCAGTGTGCTCTCCCTGTGCTCCTCCTCCTCTCAGCGTGCTCTCCCTGCGCTCCTCCTCTCAGTGTGCTCTCCCTGTGCTCCTCCTCTCAGTGTGCTCTCCCTGCGCTCCTCCGACAGCTCCGCTCGCTCCTGCGCGGGGCGGAAAAACACACCAGCTCTGGTGCTGCGGGCGACACAATATCTCTCTATGTCTCTCTCTCTCGCTCTCATTCTATCTCTATCTTTTTCTCTATCCCTCTCTTCTCTCTTCATCCCTCCCTCTCCCTCTCCCCCTCTCTCTCATTTTCTATATCTTATTCTCTATCCCTCTCCATCCCTCTGTCTCCCTCTCTTTCCCTGGCTCTCTCTCTCCCTGAGCCTGAGTGTTGTGAATCCTCAGGTGTATTGGTAGAGCCTCTGGTTTGGCTGCTGAAGTTTTTGGGATCCTAGCCATGAGGCATCTGCTCACAACAAATTGTTGCTGAAGGCATCGCCTGCAGCCGTCTGAGAAAAGCAGCTGGCAGAGAGAGCAGGTAGGGTGCAGGGTGCAGGATGCAGGTAGGGTGTAGGATGAAAGCAGAGTGCAGGATGCAGGATGCAGGCAGGGTATAGGGTGCAGGCAGGCTGTAGAGTGCAGGGTGTAGGGTGCAGGCAGGGTGTAGAGTGTAGAGAGCAGGTAGGGTGCAGGTAGGGTGGAGAGAGCAGGCAGGGTGTAGAGTGCAGGCAGAGTGCAAGGTGTAGAGTGCAGGCAGGCTGTAGAGAGCAGGCAGGGTGTGCTGAGGTGAGCTGACTGTGCCTTTCACAGAGGAGGAGAAGCCGAAGCACAGCTTGGCCTCCATTCTGGACCATCTGCCCACACTGCTCCCTCTCCACAGGAGTGCGAGCTTCTGCTCTGTCAATATGCCGCTACACTCTGCTCGGCTTCCCTGGCCTGTCACAGCCGGGCCTTTCCCATTTCCCGTCAGCCTTTTTGGCACGTAGACCACTCTGTGTGCTCCAAAAGCCAGTACATTACCCAAACCCCTTCCCCTTGACCCCTTATCGCCAGCGTCATGCGGCGTATCATCATGTTTTAAAGACGGCCGATTGTGTGTGTTTTACTCAGAGGCCTAATCTAATTCCTGATTAGCAAGCCCCTTGTAAGGAATAAAGGAGGGGAAATGAAATTAAAGCCTGCAGTAATTTATCAGCCCTGCTGTGGTGTGGGGGACAAGCAGGCAGGCCAGAAGAGGCAACAGGAGAGGGAGGGGGGGCTACAACCCCCCCCGGTCTCTCAGCAGCAGCTGCACATCTTAATACAGCGCTTTGAGAGAGAGGAGCAACCCATCAGTGCAGCTCTGCCTCACTGAAGCAGGGGCATTAGTACCAGCTTCCAACATACCTCAACACACTTCAGGTGCAACACACGACGAGATTTACTTCTCATTTATATCCTCTTTCCTCTGCCCAAAGCCTAAACTGGTAGCAAACATTTTCTCTCCTATGGGGCAAATAGTCTCTGCTTGCACACACTCTTGCTGTTATGGTGATAATTGCCTCTTGTAATACACATTCTCACTGTTATGGTGCAAATAGTCTCTGTTGCACATATTCTCACTGGTATGGTTTAATTAGTCTCTGATACCACACAATCTCACTGGTATGGTTTAATTAGTCTCTGATACCACACAATCTCACTGGTATGGTTTAATTAGTCTCTGATACCACACAATCTCACTGGTATGGTTTAATTAGTCTCTGATACCACACAATCTCACTGGTTTGGTGGAAGTAGTCTCTGCTGGCACACATCCTCACTGGTATGGTGCAAATAGTCTCTGTTGCACATATTCTCACTGGTATGGTGCAAATAGTCTCTGGTACCACACAATCTGACTGGTATGGTGCAAATAGTCTCTGGTAGCACACAATCTGACTGGTATGGTGCAAATAGTCTCTGGTAGCACACAATCTCACTGTGCACTGATGACAAATGGCCAGTTAATTTTTTTAGCTAATAAGCTGTTTTCAGGTTTCATTAGTTATAAATAGAGGAACTACTTCCAGAAATACAGCAAGGCATAGTTTGTTCATTTTCATGCTTCCAATCTGAATGGGAATATGTTATCCTGCGCAAGGATACATCACTTAAGTAAAATAAAATAAGTGGCAATAACGCATCAGAAAAACAACAGATATTTATTTTAAAAATAGAGACCTTTTTACATTTGTGCTCTCTTTTATGAATCTATTGTCCTCCACAGTTCATTTTGTGCTTTGAAGCTGTGAATGTCAGTGAGCTCCCGAGAATGAACGGGAGGAAACCAGGAGGGGCGACAAAGCCATTAACGGCCAGCAAGGACAGCTGATGTCGTCAGCATTAACACCATGCAATTACAACAGGGTAGGCTCCGCAAACTGACTCGTCTTATACAAAAGTAAAATATTCCTTTAGTACCCGCAGTAGGCCAGGAGGTTGACCTGATCAGGTAGGAGGTGCCCCACACAACGTTCAGAAGTAGAGCTCCCCGCCTGCACCTCTGCCCTGGAGAACACGCGCTCGTGAACGATCCTCTCTGATCGTAGCGGAGCCCCAAACGCCCGCTGGGCTCCCCTGGGCTCTCATATGAAGACGGAGTCTCTTTTTCATCCTGGCCTGGGCTGCAGTCAGACGCCACTGGAGGACAGACGCTCAGATCTGGCGGCTTTGAGAACAGCAGCGAGCACCTGCTGGGGGGTCTTTGATGTGTCAGTAGCGCGCTGACAAGGCAGTGTGGATATTAACACTAGATGTGGCTGGGACAAAAAGGTTTCGCGGAGGAGGTTTCCCAGTTTGTGCTTCTCCAGGCAAAATGGCCGCCACCCTGAATTTATTCCTCTGGAACGGGAGGAGAAGGAAAATAGCAGGGTTGATTTCTTCATTTCCAGAACACGGATGGATGGAAGAACATTAATTAATTAATTCATTCATTATCCTAACCTGCTTATCCTGAACAGCGTCACTGGGGGGCTGGAGCCTATCCCAGCATACATTGGGCGAAAGGCAGGAATACACCCTGGACAGGTCGCCAGTCCATCACAGGGCACACACACCATTCACTCACATACTCATACCTACAGGCAATTTGGACTCTCCAATCAGCCTAACCTGCATGTCTTTGTACTATGGGAGGAAACCGGAGTACACGCAGGAATCCCACGCAGACACGGGGAGAACATGCAAACTCCGCACAGAGAGGCCCCGGCCGACGGGGATTCGAACCCAGGACCTCCTTGCTGTGAGGCGGCAGTGCTACCCACTGCACCATCCGTGCCGCCATGGAAGAACATGATGTTTCTAATTATCTGCCCTTGCCTGGAGCACTGTGCTGATGCAGGAGCGTGTGCTGACCCAAAGATGGACACCACACATCCAGGAGAATATTTGAAAAAAGAACAGGTGAATAAAATGCAGGGTTCTCGACAGAATTTTTCAGAGTAGTGACTGTTTTTTGGGTTTTTTTTTCTGTTTTTCTTATTCCGCAGCCTTTTACGAAGACGTCTTGGTTCACAACATCCAATTTTATGGAATACAAAAAGGCTACAAGTCTCCGTTTATGTGACGTTTAAGACAGTTAAGTCACCTACAGCAAACTGAAGAAAATATGCGTGTACACTCATGGCCAGTGAACTGGATTAAAATTCTGTGAGAAAGGCCATACACCCATTACTTTCTAAGAAGGCTCTATAAACATTTTAAACTTTCAGTGGCAGTTGTATTCTGTATCCCCCTTTAATTCAATTTCAAATTCCCAAGAATATACTGTGTTCGGTCTTAATCTTTAATTCCCTCCCCAGGACAGATCAGGTTTTTAAAAAACCACAGGTGTTAGTAAGTTAAAGTTGAGGCCTGTCTAGCAAATCAGAGCTTTCACAACAGCTCAAAAAAAGCCATTCCGGCTCTCACACTGGCCGACAGTAAGCTACTGATGCATTCAGCTTATCCTGCTCAGTTTGAGACTGAGTGCACAATTTGTGGCACAGTATGGCAGACACTTTAAAATGGCCACCTATGGCATTCACTCACAGACGACCCTGGCCTTCTTGTTAGAAACCTCTCTCATGAACAAGTAGTGCTTCTGCAGCAAATTAGTGTATGCAGCAGGGAAGAACGAAGTTACCTGAGGACTTTTTTCTCTTTTGCTTTGGGTTTCTACCTCCTCGCTATCCTTGTTTTCCCCTCCCTGTGGGAGTGGGAGTAATCCAGAGATTGTTGCAGAATTATGCAGCGTGATTACAGAAAAATAAGGAATTAAAAATAAGGATGTAGGTTTGCCTTCGCCTGCATCACATGGTTTTTTTAACTTCTGAATCTTGGATAATTTCGTTCACACATTCAAGCAGACATGTGTCTTCACTGTAATAATAATAATGATAATAATAATAAAGACACACAACGTGTTGAACCTGGATGACCAGACGACCAATAAGTCTAATGAAAAATAAGTACTAAAGTAATAAATAATAAATACCTAATAAAGTTGTCACTGAATGTGTGTGCGTGTGTGTGTGTGCTTATGTTTCACTTAAAACATAAATTAGTGTTGTATAATGGTTCTGAAGGATTCAAATACAGAGGGCAGATTTGTACAGTTTTGTAATGACACCAGTCATCAATCAAAATTTCACAGGCAGTTTTCCAGGAACCATGACTTGCATTTCAAATGCTTTCTTACAGTCTTGGAGAAAATAACAGATCATAAATCGGATTTCTTGGACAGGTAGCATCTCTGCAGAGTGTTATCCAATTCGTTATTGAAAGTGTCATCCAATTTCTTTTATCATAATGTGGGTGGTTAAGCTTTGTCTGAAGTTAATACTGTCTTCTGAATCATGTTCCATTTATTTATCCTGTCAAAGGCTTAGTTTTCACTTCAAAGCCTCTGATTCTGTTGTTTCAAGCTGGGCTGCAGTGGACCTTGATTCATGGTCGGTATTTTACAGGAAATCCTGCAAAACCATCAGATTAATTTAATCAGACACTAATGTCTGCGCACACAGAACGAAATGTAAGAAGTGGCACTGATTTGGAATGAAAGCATAAAAGCTGGATTTGTACTTCTTATGAGATGGAAGAATGAGAAATGTGATTCATGGCCATTTAGACAGGACAAGTTGCAATCTATGTTTTTTTTTCATATGAACAAATACCACATTTGAGACATATTCCCACAGGCATTTCTCTAGCAATGACCATTGTTTAATTTCATTTCTACATATTAAAATGTTTCTTCAAGTATAAGATCATGCCTGATTACCAACAAGAACATTTAACCCCTCCAACCACCCATCTTTGAATCTAGCTTATGAGGGACAGTTTCTGCAACCTGGTCTCATCAGTATGTTTACTGAGGCACATGAGACCAGGTGGCAAATATAGCTGACCAACTGCAACAGTGACTGCGTTGTGTCAACATTGACCTTTTCAGTCAAGTACAGTTTCCTCAGAGTTTGATATATTCTTCTGCGTGGAAGTGAAACTGCTCTCATGCCCTTCACATTCACGGTACGCGTACGTTGCCATCAGACTACGACTATTGATACAAAATAAATGAAGGCAGACAGTTTATTCACACTGTTTGCCCTTCAAAAAAAGTCATACAGTATATTACATTCAGACAGTGTGTAATGCAAGTAATAAGGAAATATTTTCCCATCATAAACAAAGTCCATTCGGTTCACCATTTGGTTGACTTTATTAAAGCATAAATCATATCAAAAACCTCTATGAAGGACAGCACAGAATTTGCAGTCCGTGTGTCTTGAGCTCATCAGTTTCAGAGTGGGAAGTATAACTGACACAACACACACACACACACACACACACACACACACCAGATTCCTGGCCAAGTCCTGCTCTGACGCTCTCTACTATGTGAGAATAAGAGGGACCATTATAGACTGGCCTACTGTACATCAGCGGCAATGCTTACATTCCTGTTTGAATATTAGAATAATTGTGTTAGTTTATTAATCTGGATTAATTTGAGTCACTATTATTCCTCCTTAATTCCTCATCCCCTCATTATTATTGGTTTATTCAGAGCAATTAATGGAAATGTTTGTTCCATATGAAACGTTTCTATTCTTAAAGATGCCCTTGGGGCGGGACTGTACCACACATCTCGCCAAAATGAAACACTTTTTGCAATGTGATATTTGATCTTATCTTTACTCTTTTGCTGCAGCTGTCAATTTCTAAAGAAAAATATATATCAGCGTCTTTCAAACGAAACAAATATGAGGAAAACAGCACCTGTATAAATAAGTCATAATTCAAATATTCTACACTGTCTCTCAAAGATTCAGAAGTAGGTATATTTGAAGTCACTAAGACTTTCTGACATTGCGTTCCTTAAACATTTTCATTCTATTTCTCTCAGTCAAAAGGAATCTAGCCCTCAAGGAATCAGCTCAAGTTGAAACAGCTGGTAGCTGGTTAATGGCCATGCTGGTTGACCAGCTCATACCCAGCTGGACCAACGTATGATGAGCTTGGCCATGCTGGTCAACCAGATCATACCCAGCCAAACCAGTTTTATGACCAGCTTGGTCATGCTGGTTGACCAGCTCATACCCAGCGAGACCAGCTTTATGACCAGCTCATACCCAGCTTGGTCATGCTGGTTGACCAGCTCATACCCAGCTAGACCAGCATATGACAGCAGGTAATGAAATGCATAGTTAAGACAGGAGGCGGCCCTGGTCCTTTTAATTAGCTGCTGTGCCCATCCTGAACCCCTAAGAGGCAGCCATTTCCATGCCAGTATTTGCCATAATCTCACATTCAGTGTTAACGCTTGTCACACTGACGAGAAGCAGACGTGCTTCCATCTGAAGATCTGCCGTCTTGCAGATCACACCGTTGTTCACGTTGGCAGATGGCTCACACCTGTCTTCATGCAAGACATTTCCCTGGCGACAGTGGGGTGCCTTTCGGGGTGGAGGAGTGGTTAAATTAGACATCAGAGCAAGATTCCCTCCATTGGCAGACCCTGTTTCTTTTATTTTTTTCCCCTTCTTTTAACTTGTACAGGAGTGAGCATCTAAACAGGATGCATTGATCATGGGCCTTTGATGTTTTTCCTTTCAAAAGCATGCTTTTGTTGTTCAGATAGGGTTAATAAAATCTGGGTTACTACAGACTTAACATACTCTGTTAAGACTTGAGTTCCTATGTCCACGATGGGTCCTGCAGAACTGGGTCACTTTAAAGCCTTAAAAACAGCATTCTTTTTTTCCCTCTCCAAGACATTCTTTTAATCTTCTGAATCTTAAAGCTCACATTTTCAGATGTGCATAATGAGTCAAGTTCCTTCTGATGTCTTTTTAATGTGTAGAATCTCAAATTTTCCTGTGCATTGTAGAGAGGGCTAGTGTGACAGTCGACAGCTTTTATCGAAACCCACATAAATAATTGTTTCATAAAGGCTTTAGCACAAGGGCACTCATCATTAACTCTATGCGGCTCCACTCTCAGAAATAAAGTGACAGGGGGGTAACCTTTTGTTCTTCAAGGATCAAAATTTCACAGATGTACCCTGAAGCCTGACCCTGCTGAAACATTAGTTAGTGGTCACAGTCAGTCTTGTCACAGTTGAATCGGGTTCTGCATAAAAATCATATCATCCACTTTAATAACTTGGCTACATTTTCTGCTGGTCAGTTTGTGTTTTAAATTGCTTAGCTGTAGCTCACTGCTGTAGCCATCCTAATTAGCCAGTCAAATTGAATCACCAAAACGAGCTAATTACATCATTCTGCATCATCACACTATTAAAAATAGACACTTGACATTGGACAAAAACATTCACAGGCATGTTTCCCAGCAATCTTTGGCTATCAGAAAAGAGGACAATACTAATTTCAAAGAAAGCAGCTTAATCATAGTGTTTGCAATATAGGTGACATTCTCTGCACATGTTTGGAGGCTATTATAATTATTTTTAAGTTAGTCGATGCAAGCTGAATGATTTGTCATATTGATGATATATAATAGCTTGAAGACCACTGGCCAATTAAGGCTTTGACGTTGAAATAAAAACATTTCCAGGTTGTGTTTGGGAAGTAAAAGTGACGACAGGGTGCTGCGCATGACTTTGGTGGGGCAAAGCAAAGATGTAGAGGGGCATTTTCCCCCACATGCCCCCCCTGCGTGAGGGTGAAGGCTTTTTGTTTGTTTTTGCCATTATTGGCATGCTCTCTCTCTCTCTATGTACCTATTGCTACTAAATAAAGGCCAGCAACGTCCAGAACCTTCATATCTCCCTGTGTCCAGCTCTTCTGTCCTCCCAGAAGTGTGTCATGGCTCTTTCTGGACCTTTATTTCTGAGTGTAGTCCATCCATCTGTAACAGACCCCAGAAATGAATTGTCCTGCATATGACATGTGACATCACTTTCTCATGACACCTCATCACCAGTTCACCGCCAATATACATCTGTTTTCCCATTTGGTCTGGCACATGAAGGACTTAAAGGAGTATCCATAGAGACGTCTGCAGTCGCCTCCCCTGCTGAAAAAAACAGCTCAAGCTTGGTTTTGAAATAGCTGGTAGCTGTTCATTTCAAGCTGGTCATAGCTGGATTTTACACCAAGGTCTGGCACCTTTAACACACGGGACTGAAGCAAAATGTCAGTAGTCTTGAAGCCAGCACTCCACCAACAAATAAGAAAAAACTATCTAGCTAATCTACATCTAATAACCTAATTGGTTGGCAAAATTGTTACTGATGATCAAGGATGATCATTTAGCTTTGATTAGAATATGTGTCCTTGTCTTTGATTCCATGGTTACTTTTATCCTTGATGAACAAAGTTTGTAAAATTAATTTAGGCAGTTGCTCAATTCAATAAAACCTTGTTTCAGAAGAAACAAATTAGCACTTGCATTGAACTGACAAGCCAAAGTTAGAGGCAATGGGTAAATTTTTTACCTTAAAGAAGCTCCTTTCTGAGTAACTCAGTTCCACCTGCTTTTGAAGAACCCGCAAGCAGACAGTTAGAGACTCCACTACAGTACACAAGAAAGAAATGGCAAGTACAGAAGAAATGGCAAGAGACCGGGATCAGCCATCTGCTAATTAGCTTTTTCTTTCACACCTATACCTGTCGTCTGTCTCATAGCATACCAGTCACTGCACAATTAATACGTGTGAAGAAGGTATAAAGACTGGATGAATATCAAGCACATTCTGTTCAACTGGCCCGTATTTTGTGGAACAAGGAGCACGGCCTTTCTGAAACAGCGAAGTGCTGTTTTGAGCTTGAACATGTACCGAGCAGAATGACCATGCATGTCTTTGTGCAGTGTATTTACCTGGCCAGTGGCGGTCATATAGCAGTGCTGCAGGTGCAGCGGCACTGGGGCCCCTGGTTTAAGGGGGCCCGTGGTTTAAGGGGGCCCGTGGTTTAAGGGGGCCCCTGGTTTAAGGGGGCCCATGGTTTAAGGGGGCCCGTGGTTTAAGGGGGCCCATGGTTTAAGGGGGCCCGTGGTTTAAGGGGGCCCATGGTTTAAGGGGGCCCCTGGTTTAAGGGGGCCCGTGGTTTAAGGGGGCCCATGGTTTAAGGGGGCCCGTGGTTTAAGGGGGCCCCTGGTTTAAGGGGGCCCGTGGTTTAAGGGGGCCCCTGGTTTAACGGGGCCCCTGGTTTAGCGGGGCCCGTGGTCTAGGAGGGCCCATGGCTGTGTCTCTGTGTCTTATATCAGTTTGTCAGTTTTTTTAGTCAGGTCTTTAATTATTTTAACCACTCACCAGAAAAGAACACAAAGCCTACGTTTACTTTAAAAATAATTGCTCAGCTGCTACCCTGTTCCCAGTAGCAGTTGCCCATCGCAATCACTGCACCCAACAGCAGCGAAACCTTGCAGGTAGGACAGCACTCTTGATATAATGTTAGCCTACTGCACTTTTTCAGGAGAAAACCTGGCTACATTTGTTTTCTAGCAACTAGAACATAGCCATGCCATACCCAGCTAAACCCTGAGCTGTATTGTGGTTAACCTCAACCGTCTATATGTAAAAACATTTCTCAACCTATATTTCCACCCCCTACACGTCTAGATTCCAGTTTTCAAGTACCTGCAATAAATAGAAATATACTGTTAATTGTTTAAATAATAATAACTATTTGAAAGACAAAACAAAAGCTAAGAAATTAACTAATTTTCATGCATTCATACATCCTCGTTGGTCTATGGTTCTGACTTGATTTATACAAATGATGTAGTGTCCCAATTACCAGAGTTACTCAAGAGCCAAATAAAATCTAAAGTATTGTCTGTAAAATATCTGTCAAATGGTGCTGTGTGTGTGCATGTGTGTGAGTGCGTGTGTGTGCGTAGGTTATATGCATTTGCATGCACGTGCCTGCATCTTAGAGGAAGGGCCCGTAAAAAAATCACAAACAATTGCACCAGGGCCCATCCTAACTGGCTGCTGCCACTGGCTGTGACTTTCCAGTTGGGGAATAACGGTGGTGAACAGCTGTGAAATGGGTAAAATAATTGCAGGTAAAAAACACATATAGACTTCAGAGGTGGACTCCATCTACTGATAATGATAAATTAGGGAGGTACTAGTTACTGTATTCCAAAACATTCAATTCTACACTGTCCTGATCTACAAAACGTAACCTGAAAGCAATGACAAATCTGGTGTCTCAGCCAAATGTCAGGCTTGCTCTGTGCTTAATACAGCGCACATGGGTTTAGTGGAAGTGACATATGCCTCGACACTTTTGGACGCTGATCTGAAATTCCACCGCACCCCCTCGATCTCTGATGAGCCAGACTCTGAGTGACTTCTCGCCTGCGTATATGTTTAATTTGGTCTGCACCTGCACGCGGCTTCCCCCAGGAGACAAGTGTGGAATTTACCGGAAACGTGGCGGTGACCTGAGACGTCCTTGCCACTAGCCGTCCCCCTCATTCGCAGAGTGTGGACGCCGGTAATTAGATCAGTCACTGCGGATATGAATGCTTATTCTTTTTCACTTTCATTTATATCTGTTTTTATTTGTGCTCATGAGTCCTGGTAATAATAATAATAATAATAATAATAATAATAATAATAATAATAATGTTGTACCTGTTCTTGTTGTATTTTGTTTCTATTGCTGTTATTGTTTTTCATTATTACTAAAATGAAAACATAATTGCATTTTAACATACTCATGAAGCATAGAAGGTAATTCCACGGTCTAGGAGCATGAATGCAAAAGGAACCTTCATCTTGTTAATAGGAGTACAGAGCAGTCTCACCTCTTCAGATTGGACCATGAGTACATACTGATATCTTTGCAAAATATCAGTGCTATACTTTAGTTCCAAGCCATTTAGGACTTTAAAAAAATGTTTTACTGTCAATTGTCACCCAGTAGTCTTACAATTACCATAATCTTGTCTGTTTGAGACAAATGCATGTATTATATCAATATGGGACTGTGGAAGAAAGCATAAAAGACCAATGTTAACTATTTTGGTGAGGTGAACATTTTTTGAGACACCCTCACAGCAAGCAGACCCTTCAGAAATGCAATCAGTTATCAAATATGATGTAATGAGCAAAAAGAACCAGGGTACATGAGCAAAAAAGAGACTCTTACAGACTATTATGAATTCTGATTCTATTAGAAACTCAGGCACTGAGACATGATGGGCTCTATTTTCTAGCCGTGCATGGCATGTGAAAAGTGGTTGCACTGGCTAAGTGGTATTTCCGTTGTGGTGTTTTGACGCGCCTGGACCCGATTGGTAATTTGGTGACTCGCTGTGCACCAAAGTGGGATGATCCAGCCCATCTTCCTGCCGCGCCGTGCGTCAGTAGGAGAACTACTGACGGCCACTCCCAGTGCAGCCACGCTCTCTGCCGCTGAAACAGAGAACATTCCGGAAAACATTCCGGAGAACATTCCGGAGAACATCCCTGAGAACAGAGCACGATGTTTCAGCAGAGCTTCTCTCAAGGGAGCGCTGGGAAAATACAATAACAACAAAAAATCTGAGATTTGATGTAGTTGTAAAATGATGCTACAGGGAGAGCTCCGAGCAGCTTCTGTTTAAGACTGGCTTCAGAACTGCGGTCATTTCCGTCCCATCTCCTCACTCATCACATACAGGGGAGCCTCAGCGGTGTCTGCTGGGAGCTGGAGTCCCCTCCTCTCCCCACTGCCATTAATCTAGCTCTTCCAGCTCTTAAATACCCAAACCACACACTGGCGCTCCAGCAATGACTGTCTGGATAGATGAGGGTGTGGGTCCGTAGGTAATTGGATCTTCTTTTTGTGAGCAGAGGTACCCGGCCCAGCCCACACACAGTTCAAACGGAAGAAACTGCATTACCAGCTTGGGACTAATTTCACCCAAACCTGTCAGACCCATGCTTTTATACCTGTTTTTTTATGTCAAAATGATACTATTTCATGAATTCTGAAATAATGGCATGGATTAAACTGTCTCACCATAAAGTCGGCATGCAAACATGTTTACAGCTAAACAAATATACTCTCATTGACCACTTTATTAGGAACAATTATTGTACACCTACTGCACCTCATGCTTCAGACTTTATTACACCTTATTCATGCGATTATCAGCCAATTGTGTGGCAGCAGTGTAATGCATACAACCATATAGATACGGGTCAGGACCTTCACATCAACCATCAGAATGGGGAAAGAAGTGCCAGACAGGGTGGTTTGCGTATCTGCTGATTGGCAGGCAAATAACCACACATTACAACAGTGGTATGCAGAAGAGCATCTCTGAACACACAGTGCATCAAACCTCTAAGTGGATAGGCTACAGCAGCAGAAGATGCTGTAAGTCTAACCAATACCTAATAAAGTGCCCACTGAGTATAGATCTAGAGTGTAATTACCCTTTAATGCTGAAAATATTGATTATTGTTGCTTTTCCTTCAGAAGAAAACAATTACTTATCACATGATTGCATTCCCCCCCCCCCCCTTTTGCATAAAAAGGTTACGTGTGACACCTGAACTGGCTCCCCGCCCAACATTGGTGGCCTTCATCAATAATTAAACATTTAATCTGTGATATTTCCAAAGGTCAGAGCCACCAAGAGGCAGAAATACCTCATCCTTCCCCGCATAGTTTCCAGCGTTGCTTTGCCTTTTTTTTCTGCTTTTATGTGCGAGTTGACACAGCTGAGGGGGTGTAGTGTATCGCATGCAGTGAAACTGTTGAAATTGTTGTTGTCAGGAGCCTATCATAAATCATTTCTCCCTCTTCAGGCAACGCAGAGACAGCAGAAACAATCCAATCCTCCAGACATGACTGATTTTATGGGGGTCCAGGTGCTAAATCCAGGTGGCTCTTCAGCTGTGCCATTTCAGCCCTTGTGCATTCGACAAACATTCGACGATTGATCTAAATGCATTCAACGTACCCCAGCCACCGAACTCCACCTTAATTATTTCCCTTGATACAGGGGTTCCCAAACTTTCTTTCAACCCCAAGTGCTTAACAACTCTTCAGCTGTGATTATGTGTATATTGCCGATTTGCCATTGCCTTATGTGCCTCATTGCTTTATTATAGTTAGGCTGTTGTGATCTTTGACCGCTAGTAGCCCACATTCACATATTTTAAAGAGTCAATCCCTGCTCTAAAACCCAGCTATGCCAGCTTATCCAGCTTGAAAATTGAGCTGGTCAAGCTGGTCATTAGCTTGTCTGGTTGGATATGAACTGGTCAACCAGCATGGCCAAGTTGGTCATAAAGCTGGTCTAGATGGGTGTGAGCTGGTCAACCAGCTAGTGGTGGTAGCTTATCTGAGCTGGTAGCTGGTCAACCAGGTACCAGCTGTTTCAAAAGCTAGCTTGAGCTGTTGTTTTTCAGCAGAGATGTAGGCTACTATATCCCCAAATCAGGTGACCCTAGTTTGGGAACCACTGCCTGAATACATGATTGATGATGCATGTGTTCCTCCACATTACCTCAAAGTCGCATGAAATTAAGTTCAAGTCAACTCTGTTTCAGCACTGCCTCATGTTAACAAGCACAATCCCTAGTAGAGGTGCAAATGGGGAGAAGAAGCTTGAAACGTTGACCTTCAAAGAGAAGAAGTGGCTGTAGATCCAGATCTGTACTGCAGCTCTGAGGAGCCCATGGCATTCTTCCGGCCAAGCCCTACAGCTGAATTGTACAATTAACCTTTTAAGCGTACAACACCAGCCGCATTAGCGAAACTTCCCCGTTCTTTCCTTGTTCTTCTGTAGTGTTCACAGGAGGACTGATAGCCGTTTTCTCATTAATTTCGGTTGACTCATCAGAAAAAAACTGCAAAATTGACTAAAAATCCGCATTCATGAGCGGAATACTCAATAAAAAAATTAAAAAAACTATGCTGCTACAACTAAAACTATCATATTAGTTGGCCTACTACAATTACTAGCGATACTGTTACCACTGTTTTGCGTACAAAGCAACTTTTAGTACAATTCAATTGTTTATAGTATAGATTATATTAATAATATTATACAAATGCTTTATAGATATCTAACCAAACACTGTTTTGACACAACACTGTTATTCCTGAGATCAATTTTGCCAACAGAAAAATGCTGTTCATTTTTTCGTTATCAATAAAATGTGACTTCAATTCTAATCTCAAGCTTACGAGTCAGAGTTCATTGACTCATTAGTTCACTCCAATGTGGTCAGATTCGCTAATATGCTACATTTGTGGAACCAAGGCTTTAAGAAAAACATTTATGTAAGTCTTGACTGAATATTCAATGAACTGAGAAAAACTGGCAGATAGCACATTTCAGAAGAGACGTTTATATTAATCCGGCCAGCCTGCTGACTCATCGGTTTGTTCTTACGGAATGACTTTTCGATAAACCGAAAGCTCTCTCTCGTCTTGCATCCCTTGCAGGAATACGCCCGACTCACAGAAATGAGACAGTCTCTCTCCTTGTCACTCTCAGTTTTCTCATTTTTTTTTAGCACTGTGACAGGAGAGTGATATTTGAGTGCTGCTGCAAGGACACAAGACCTGGCAGACCTGTTTATTGAGAAGTTGGTGGTGGTGGATCGAAAGTCTGGGATTCATTTTATTCAAAATGAAATTCTGGACTTTGAGAAACATAGGCTCGTCTGCAGCCATATGGAACAAAGCTCTTGAGGAGGAGGAAGTTGGGAGATGAATGAGATGAATGCTAAATCAGTACAGGAGGAAGGGAGTTGAATCAGGATTTGAATCAAGAGCGTGATTTGATCTTTTGGTGTGTGGGGGGGGGGTATCTGTCAAAACATACAGACACATACAAACGCAATATACTATGATTATCACAATAATAATAATAATAATAATAATAATAATAATAGGAATAATAATATAACAATGCATTGTCTAATGAGTTTGTCCATGGTCAGGCTCACAGGGAGGCAGGTACCTATCCCAGCATGCATTGTGCAACAGGCAGGAATATGCCCTGGACAGGTCAATTCAATGCAGGGCACACTCACCATTCACACATGATCACTCACACACTCACACCTACAGGCAGTTCAGACTCTCCAACTGGAGACTGCAGTGCTATCCACTGCACAACTATGCCACCTAAATAACAATAATAATAATAATAATAATAATAATAATAATAATAATGAAGCACTTTTCACTTTAAAAGAAATTTCAAAGTGCTTTAAACTTTGGTAATTTTGTGAATTTTAATTATACAAGCCAATAAATCTATATAGACTGTACAGTGTATAATGGACAATTCAAAACACACCCAGAAACTGGCATAAGTATATACAGTCTATACAGTGAAGCTTACTGTGCTCCAAATATGCAAAATATTTACCGTAATGTTTCCCTTCTGACCCGCTCCTGTTTCCTCCTCGCCCCTGCAGGCCACAGTTAACTAAGTTTGGCCAGATCTTCAAGGGGCAATTCACCCAAATGTAAAATAAAGATAGATTGTTACTCATCCAAAATCAAAGAGTAGCCCTTGTCCTAACCTATTCCATACAGGCTGGGCCATACAGCCTGGGTCACACAAGCCAGGTCATAGCAGCTGGGTCATAAAAGCTGGGTTGTAGAGGCTGTGGGTAGGATGGGTTAATATTGTCCAGGGTTCCTTGGATAACCCCTGCATGAGTTCCCAACAAAATGCCATATGCTCACAGGCTACTCTTCTCTCTTCTTGCCAGAATAATCTGCTGCAATAATCATTGGACTGGTATTTATTATGTGGCTGTATTGAGTTGTATCACAGTTTTGCATATTAAAAGTGCTCCGCAGGCAAACGGTGTGTTTTAAGAATGGAAGCTCTGATTATGTCTACAGGAAACCCTGAAATGGCCCTATCTGTGCTGTACACAATGGGTACCGGGAATACCACACCAAGTAGTAACATAGCAGATGGCAAACCCATTTCCACAATAGTTTTTGTAAGTGCTAATTAAGGAATTCATGTTCCTTATTGTGCGAAAATGCTAAGTTCAGTCTCCCTAAAGCCAGGGAATCTATTTGAATAAATTAACGCGGATGGGGGTATGTGCTTCTCCCTGCATGAGTTAACACTTATACGTGTTGATTATTTACTACTTCTTGTCACTGAAAGTCTTATTGTATGTATCAGGTTAACTGTTGCTTGTTAAGTTATGGTGCCCTTGAAGAAACCAAAGGGTGTTTAAACCTAGGGGTTTTCAAGACCAGGCTTGATAAGGTGCTAGATATTATTTAGCTTTTGTTCAAAGGTAGGAAAATCGAGCATTGCTGGGCCTGTTCTCATAATTATGTTATGTTATTTTATGTTATGTTATGTTATGTTATGTTATGTTATGTTATGTTATGTTATGTTATGTTATGTTATGTTATGTTATGTTATGTTATGTCATGTTATGCTATGTTATGTTATGTCATGTTATGCTATGTTATGTTAAAAATGGGTCCGAGGATAAGGGCCAGACAGGTTGAAGCTGACGGGAACGTGACAGTAACGCAAATAACCACACATTACAACAGTGGTATGCAGAAGAGCATCTCTGAACGCAAATAACCTCACATTACAACAGTGGTGTGCAGAAGAGCATCTCTGAACACAAATAACCACACATTACAACAGTGGTATGCAGAAGAGCATCTCTGAACACAAATAACCTCACATTACAACAGTGGTATGCAGAAGAGCATCTCTGAACACAAATAACCACACATTACAACAGTGGTATGCAGAAGAGCATCTCTGAACACAAATAACCACACATTACAACAGTGGTATGCAGAAGAGCATCTCTGAACACAAATAACCTCACATTACAACAGTGGTATGCAGAAGAGCATCTCTGAACACACATTACAACAGTGGTATGCAGAAGAGCATCTCTGAACACACATTACAACAGTGGAATGCAGAAGAGCATCTCTGAACACACAGTGTATCAAACCTCTAAGTGGATAGGCTACAGAAGCAGAAGAAAAAAAGAAGTCTAATAAATACCGAATATAGTGCTGTGCTGTGTGTGTGTGAGTGTGTGTGTGTGTGAGTGAGTGTGTGTGTGTGTGTGTATGTGTGAGTGTGTGTGTGTGTGTGTGTGTGTGTGTGTGTGTGTGTGTGTGTGTGTGTGTGTGTGTGTGAGTGTGTGTGTGTGTGTGTGTGTGAGTGTGTGTGTGTGTGTGTGAGTGGGTGTGTGTGTGTGTGTGTGTGTGTGTGTGTGTGTGTGTGTGTGTATGTGTGTCTGGTGATTGCTGTGTCAAAGCCCTGATGAAGGCAGCTTTGCTGCCGAAACTTTGCCAAGTAAACAACTGTATTCGAATTAAGAGTGTGCGTCCTCTCTTTTTAAGTTTTGCTTTCAAGATTCCAGGGTCGGCACCTCGCTAAACAAGGTCTGCATTTTCCTTTTTTTGCGTTTAGACATTCCCTGCCAGGCACATTTAAAAAATACAGCTGCCGCTTCCCATGCGCTCTTCCATGAACTGGCCCAGCAAATCCCACTTGCATGAGCACATCCACAGAGCGCTTCCCCGTACCTGATCCCGCAATGCATCATACTGACACAGCACCCTTCACATTTTGATTTGTGTCTTCTCTTGGAGCTGTTCCCAGGGGCTCTTGAAAATCTTGTTTCCCCTGATGAGCTGCCCTTGATGAAAGCATTTTTCTATGGCGTGCGGATGACTAATAATTCCTTATTCAGTGTCCATCATCCGTGTTCTCCCAGAGCAGTAAGAGGAGATTAAGAGGTGAGTGAGAGCCAGCCTTTTGTGCCTAATTTCAATTAACCGGCTGGCTTTCATGTTGTCCCCGTGAGCAAGGAGGACACGTGCCCATGAGGAGCCTGGGAGGAGCCCCCCCCCCCAAGAGAGTGTTAAACCCTGCTGAAGAAAACAGCTCAAGCTAGGTTTCGAAACCACTGCTCAGACAAGCTACCAGCACTAGCTGGCTGACCAGATCAAACAGCTCCCAACTTGACATGGTTTAGCTGGTTGACCACTTCAGACCAGCTTGACATGGTTTGACCAGCTCCAGGCTATGTTTTGAAACTGCCAGTAGCTTATTGACCAGCTACCAGCTCAGACAAGCCACCAGCACTAGCTGGTTGACCAGCTCATACCCAGCTAGACCAGCTTTATGACCAGCTTGACCATGGTAGTTCACCAGCTCATACCCAGCTAGTCAAGCTGGCATTTGTACATTTTTCTGAATTTTATAGCCGGGGGCATGTATCCTAGACTTAAAGTTGAAATTGATATTTTTCTATCCACTTCCTGGAAAACAAGATTTTACAAGATTTTGCTTCATTGTCTGTCGTTGTTAACTGTCTGTCAATTTCCCGTTTCCCCTCCAAACAATGTCCTTTTCATACAGCGGTGTGCATCGTTGTTTGACGTCAGTCAACTCAACTCCCCACCCTTCAAAAACACGTTTCTCATGTATACGTCATATTGTCTCCATTTCAGCTTGTCTTTAAATGTAAATCTTTCTCTTGTACCTGAATCAAAACATAGCTTCATTTGGTGAAACCATGTTAAGTATGGAGCCGGTCTGAACTGGTCAACCAGCTACCAGCTGCTTCAAAACCTAGAAACCTTGAAACAGCTTTTTTTTCAGCTGGGCTATAATAAGAGGAGTCACAGCCAGGCCCAGTCCTCAGTTTACACTGGTTTTCTGGCACTGACAGGGCTCCACTGTCAGGGAAAGCATGAGCACTGCACTCAGTGCACAGGGCCCCAGAGACAGGGCTCAGGAGAGCACACACTGCTGCTCCGGGCCTGCTGATTGCCCATTACCAGCAGTGCTCTAAGTGGGTGAGGTTTTAGCACTCATGTTTTCAGTCAGTAACAGACAGATACATCTGTGAAGAACTTATGTAGGTCACTTTGTTTCACCTCCACTTTTCCCACAAGACTGCCATCTAAAGGACTGTGGGCACTTGAGTGAATTTTCTTCAGTCCGTCTGCAATGTGTCTTGTGTCTCAGATGACATGTTCTTTTTTTTTACATCTTTTGATGCTGGAATAGTCTTTGACTGAGGATCAAAGGCTGCCAGTTCATGGTCATGATCTTGAGTGCCCACTAATCAATACAGTTGAGAATTATGACTGGGTATTAAACTGACGTTAGTGGCGATTTGGTATTTTTCTTTTGATGTTTGTACTCGTTTTTTTGGTACGTGCAACCGTGACAATGCTGCTGACCCCATTGTAGCCTCTTCCGTCAATTCAGGAAAGGAGAGCCGTTACCTTTAGCTGATACATTTATCCGAAGCAACTTACAGTTGATTAGACTAAGTAGGGGACAATCCTTCCTGGAGCTTCGTGGGGTTAAGGGCCTTGATCAAGTACCCAACAGCTGCGCGGATCTTATTGTGGCTACACCGGGGCTTGAACAACCAACCTTCCAGGTCCCAGTCATTTTTGGCCTGTTCGGTTATTGCAGTGTCCTCAGCGATTTCAGGAAAATGCAGACTATCATTCTTAAAAGTATGAGCAGCCCGATGCTATGGGCTCATTCCAATCACTTATTTTTTATTTTATTTTTTTTCCTTGCTCCTGACCCGGAAAAGATCAAGGTCAACCATCTAGGGGCGTCCTGTAGTGTAGTGGTTCAGGTAAATAACTGGAGCACGCAAGGTTGGTGGTTCTAATCCCAGTATAGCCACAATACAATTAAAAAGTAGGAGTTAGAAGTTAGGAACTGCAAATCTTTCCTTTGTGCAAGGAAACCTCAGTGCATTCTTTGCGCAAGTATTTTTTTGGAAAGCCTGACGTATGAATGATCGATGTGTGGATCCACCTCTCTGCATCTGCCATGTCTGTAACTGACATGGCTTCAAACTAACGTTTGTAGGAGCAAGGACACCCCATTAGCCTAATTCAAATTCATCTGTTTTTCTTGCCTCTTTTTCCAGCGTCTCCCGATGGGTGGAGCTAGGTCTAGAAACAAGAGTGAAAGAGTTAAGCCCAAATGAAGTCTTCTACTCTGCAGTCCACCAGCTAAGAGGACGAGTGTAAGTGAAGTGACCAGAGGCGGCACTCTGGCACAGTTAGCATGGGGAGGGGGTCACTGCTCTGCGGTTTTTACCTCGATGCACCGCCCGAGAGCCGGTCATATTTTTTCAATCGTGACTGGAAAGGAAACAAGAACCGGAGAAAGCTGAAGCTGGGGGTGGAAATGAGCGACTCCATTTCAGCACGATTTCACTCCGCCAAAACCCAGCAGTGCTCCTTCATCCTCCTCCTGCTTCATAATTCATGACGATCCTTTGACTTTCGCATGATCAGGGGCTTTTATGCAATATAACTGAGCTTCTGAGGACCTCTCCCCCTCCTCACGCACACATATCCGTGTCAAGGCTGCCTTCAGGGACTAATATACAGGCCGTATCTCCCTCTTTATTCACAGAGTTGCATGAATTCATGGCGAGCTGGATACCCATATTAATGATGCTCCGGGCTTAGTGGAGCTCTCTCCCTGTGCTGGCTGTGTCTTTCGAAGGGTTTCCCCCATTTCTAGTGCCAGTTGCTCCGACAGAGAAATACCAGCGAGTGCGACATTTTGAACGCACGGCAGAACTCTTGACCACAGAAGCTATTCTTTTCAAGTAAGCCACGCTACAAATAATCCCAGCGCCCAATCCGAACGTCATCCAAATTTTGAGACTCCCGTTCATTCCTTTTTGTGCCGTGTCAGGTCTGTACTCGCACAACAGAATTTTGTGTGTCTCCTAAGTTGTTGTGGTACCAAGTTTGCCTTTGGAAAAGACTGCCAGTGGAACAGCCCTTTTTACTTATCTGGACCTTACTTCCTTCTGCTCTGTGTTGCATGGACAGGACAACTGACAATGAAGCGTTTCCAAGGTTTAGCATTTACTGCCTGGAATCGATACAGAACAAGCCCAGACTCTGATAACATTACAGATGGGTCGTGCCAGCTAGCTCATAAATAAAAACATTGTTTAGCAACTATGTTAAAGAGGTTCTGGCTGCATCTCAAACAGGAAACGGCTGCCTAGGTACCTTCAAAATCAGCTCACTCCAAAGGTAGTGTTGTAACAAGGAGCTTCAAAAAGGCAAGGAATTCGGGATGCACTTTGAAGGCAGGATGACCTCACAGAAAAGTAATGTGATTACAAGCACATTAGCTGTCTAATTTATGGAAAGCTCAGCGGGAATTAAACATACATTTTTCCAAATGTATTAAATAATTTAAATGGATATTTTAAATACAACTATGATAAATTATCGAGTTCACTGTACACTCACATTTGTAAACGAGCTCCTCCACAAAGGTAATCGCAAAGACTTATGGGATATCCTACCTGATGAAGGACGCATTGCTGACAATGTCGGTTTGGGATGTGCCTATGAAGGACAAGCATGCAAAATACTGAAAATCGTGAAAATTCTGCCTTCTAAGGCGGCAGCCTTCTATTCGAGATACAGCCACTCTTTCACCATAACCTTAACATTAATATTTCATTCAGAAAATATAAATATTACACATTACCAATATAGGAATGCACCGGAAAAAGGGGATGAAATTGGAACTATAAGTATCATATCAGTATTAAAATTCAGATTAACTACATTAAATTATTTGGAGATAATAAAGCAACCTTACCTAGAAATAGTCGCAGCTTGGTCCTTGGCCTTTGTTTCTAAATATTTAAAAAAATTATTAAAAATAAAATGTATAAAATGTCATTATTATTCGGAAAAAAGTCTTTATATGCACAAATATATTATATAAATATTCTAAATACACAGAAATATTGATATGTGGAATATAAAACATTTATGTCATAGTGCATTGCATTATGGGCAAACTGCTTTTGCCAAAACAGCACAAAAAGCTGCAGCTCTGTGCTCACCATTTCTACATGATGAGCCTTTAAAAATACATTAAACACTTTATCACTGGTTTTCAATTCATTTTATTTTATTTTATTTTGTAGTGTTATTCAGGGTGCTTCACATTGGGCATAAAGAAAAATATGCGCAATCTATCAGCCGAAATGGGGAAAATATTAAATAAATCAAGCCAAATGCAGTGAAAATTGTGAGATATAAAAAATACTGGAATAACAAACATGTTTACCATACACATAAGCATATTAGACAGGGGAAATTAATGCTTCTCTAAAAATGAACAATTTATCAGAGTGCTTCTGCTTTACTGAAAACAGAAAGTGAATTTATAGCCTCAGCAACGAATGATGCCAAGGCACTTTGGGCTGGTAGTGTCTGCTATGGGCAGCAAGAAATGATCTCACAGTTTGTGCCAAAGCCCGCATTAATCCACTCTGTTTGCTGGTCTGAAATATCCCTTCATTGACCTATCAGTTCGGAGCCAAAGCATGAATTTACCTCAGAAAGTTACAGTAACACACTGCTGTATATAAGCAGTGCAGCTGTAGTTGTATACCCAGAGAGTTACAGCAGCACATTGCAATATGTACAATTTGGTCATTTGTGAAAATTGACATCTATTAATTTGAGAGCTATCTGCATTCCCTATCATTCCTATCATAGCCAAGAAATCAATAGAAAAAGATATTGCTTACATTATTATAAATAAAGACAGTCATTGCTTCATCTTGGAGTGCATCCGCTTTTTAACTGCCTTCTGCAAATGTTGTCACTTTTGTGATGAAGATACAATGAGTGCCAAACAGTGCACTGCATGCGTACGTTCCCTGGATTAAAGGGAAAGCCTGTGTACAGGAGGATGGAGAAGAAAGAAAAAAAGACCCCGCTCTTCCTCTTTGTCCAACTCACTCAGGCACAGGAGGGACTAAACGCTGAAATCTACTCTTCTCAGTTCAACCCCGGGGTCCACCTTCAATTGATGAAATATTTAATCAACAGTTTCTACATTTCAGTGTAATGAGCAGGTAGGAAGTTGTTATTCCAATCTAGCCAAGGCTGTGCACAGACCTTTTCGGGAACATGAGCTCAAAAATAAAAACTTACACCTTTGGTTAGAAAATAAAATCTTGCTGCGGGCAAAAGGACATTTACGGGAGAGCGTATATCGCAGAGGAATGTAGTAAACGGCTTTAATCAGAGGAGGCAGAAAAATTGTTAAAGCACAGCCAACACAGGTAAGCAGTATCGTGGGCGAGTCCAGGCAACAGGACAGACGGAGGTCGAAGCCGAAGTCGAAGATTTTTGTGTATACTTCTCACACTTTATTAGCTATTTATTGGACTCATTTTTTATTTACTTATTGGTCTTCTGCTGGCGTAGGTTATCCACTTAAAGGTTTGACGTGTTGTGGGTTCAGAGATTCTCTTCTGCATATCACTGTTGTAAAGTGTGGTTATTTGCATTACAGTCACCTTCCTGTCAGCTTTCACCAGTCTGGCCCCTCTCCACTAACCTCTCTGATTAGCAAGGCGTTTTTTTTCCCGCAGAAGTGCTGCTTTTGTGTGTGAAAATCCCAGGAGATCAGCAGTTTCTGAGATATTCAAACCACCTTGTCTGGTACCAACAATAATTCCACAGTCAAAGTCACTTAGATCACATTTCTCCCCCATTCTGAAATTTGGTCTGAAAAACAGCTGAACCTTGATTGCATGCTTTTATGCATTTAGTTGCTGCTACATGATTGGCTGATTAAATATTTGCATTAACAAGCTAATGTAAGCTAAGGTCTACCTAATAAAGTGGTCACTGACTGAATATTTAGTGCCATATAAACAAAATATGTGTGACACTAACTAATTTTTGTCAGTAAAGTCTCCCTCTATTATAAACATGTCTTTTGTGATGTTTTAAATAATATGGATTTTTTTCGCACTCCTCTCAGGCTGATGTGAGCATGCTCTGTCCCATCACTTCAGTGTTCAGAAGCCCACTGCCACTCCTTCAACAGGAAAGAATAGGCCAAAAAACACCTATCATTTCTATCCATCACAAGTATTACCTGATGGAAGCAGATCTTCAAATGGAAGGTTTTCCTCCATGTCTCCCTCAGACATGCCAGTCTACAGGAAGATGAATGTCGGAGGGCTGGGGATTGAGGTTATCCGACAGCACAGAACTTCAATTTCAGTATTTTTTTGTCTTTTAAGGAAAATGATGATGCTTTTCTAAAGAGCAAGCAATGAGCTCAACCAGAGGAGTGAATTGTCTTCCATCTCCAGTGCTTCCTCGATCTCTTCCCTGTAAAATCCAGCTATGCCAACTTGACCATGTTGAAAATTGAGCTGGTCAAGCTGGTCATACACTGGTCTAGCTGGGTATGAGCTGGTCAACCAGCATGGCCAAACTGGTTATAAAGCTGGTCTAGCTGGGTACGAGCTGGTCAACCAGTTAGTGCTGGTAACTTGTCTGAGTTTGTAGCTTGCCAACCACATACCAGTTGTTTCAAAACATAGCTTGAGCCGGTCAAACCATGTCAAACTGGGAGCTGGTCTGAACTGGTCAACCACCTAAACCATGTTGAGCTGGGAGCTGGTCTGAACTGGTCAACCAGCCCCCAGCGGTTTCCAAACCTATCTTGAGCTGCTTTTTTTGGCTGGGTTCCTGTCTCATAATTTACCAGTGAGATATTGCAATGTGGCCCCAGCAAATGTGGCTTGAGCTCTTTGCATTTTTGTTTATTAACGTTTTTTTTAGAAGCATCTGACCCAGGGGAAATGATCACCTGTCAGCTGCATAATTCATAGTTTGTTTCACCCTCCCCGAGTACCTGCGGTGTACAGCGGAGCCAGAAAACAGGAATAAACCGCCCTCCCTCCATTAATCCTCGCCCTCCTCCTCGCAAATTTGACAGGTGATGAAGTAATCAGTTTTACTCAGCACTCACAAGCCTTGACATTTACAGTGTACATGCGCTCTGACTAGATTTTGATGTACAATGCCTGCCTCCTCACCACAGTGGGCAAGCTCAAAATGGCTGGCTCAATGCTGACCTGTCTTCCTAAATTTCTCAGGTCTCCCCAGGTTGCTGTGGATTGTAGAATGCAGCTCCCTTGTAAAAGCCTTTGAAATGGAAGTAAAATATCGAAATTCAGTGGCATCCAGGGAAATTGGACTGCCTTTCAGTCTCTCTCTCTCTCACTGGGCTCATTCCAATCGCTTTCCTTTTCTTTGCCCCTTTTTCTACTCCTATCGGGTGAGGCCAGGAGAAGAGATGAGGAAAAGAAGTGAAGGCAGGGAAATCATGAAAACATGAATTAGGGAATTGGAATGA
Organism: Conger conger; assembly: GCF_963514075.1. Classification (NCBI taxonomy): domain Eukaryota; kingdom Metazoa; phylum Chordata; class Actinopteri; order Anguilliformes; family Congridae; genus Conger; species Conger conger. Next base: position 4,466,879 of record NC_083777.1, read on the forward strand.
ATTAGGAAATCGCTCCTTCAAACATTCATTTGGAGGCATGTCTGTAGATGCATGGCGGATGGGGAGAGGTGGATCCACAGGTCGATCATTTCATCAAGTCATGCTTTCTGACAAAATACTTCCACAAAGGATGCACTCATGTTTCCTTGCTCAAAGGCAAGATTGGGAGTTCCTAACTTTTAACAGGTCGGAATGATCAATCGATCAATCGATCAATCAGGAAAAAGGAGGCGAAAAATAAACGTTTGGAAAGTTTCCCTCCCTCGTTTCTCTCCCTCTCTGTCATTCCCTCTCTCACTCTTTCAGGACTCATGCTGGTCACTGAAAACAGGAAGTTGAAGTCAAAAGAAAACATTGCTGATATAATCTCACAAATTAAGAATAATGGAGCTGCTGTCCACATTAGCAGCCACATTAACCGAGGGTCACTGTGTTAATTGTGTGCTTTAATGTGGAAAAATGCCCTTTTGACCTGTGCTTGTGGTTTGGCTATTGAGGGGCAATGACAATGCAAACACAAGGAAGGTCAGGCCGAGAATCATTTCATTAAGTAAGATCTCAGCTTGTTAAAATTCCGGGAATGCGATCGTCGGTGGAACGAAACCCAGCACACACAGGGGGGTCCCAGGACCGAGTTTGGGAACCTCTATTCTGGACCACCGGTGCATTCCAGGCTGGTACAAGTGTGACTCACAGGTGGCCAAGGAGTTCCGGACCAGAGGTCCCCAAACTGTTTAATATAATGAAATAGCAATGCATGCCATGAATGAGGTGTGGACACCTGGCCAGTAAAACTAACCATCTGGAAGATGATGAGGAATTCAAAGACAAAGCAAATGATAATGAGAAAAACCTGAATTGCGTTGACATGTTTAAGGAAAATAAATTAAACACGGGCTCAACAACCGAGTCAGGAGCCTATTAATTAACACCAGTCTTTTATTTGTTACCTCCTTTTATGTAATTATTTGCAATACAGCACAATAAGCACAATGTGAATATGAGGCATGCAAAGCTATTTGCGTACAAGGGTAAACAATCCCTCTAAAGATGAAAAGCACCTAATTAAGTTAAGCTTGTTAAAATGCTGGGATTGCAGTGGCGGTTGGAAGGAAAACCAGCATACACAGGGGTGCCCCAGGACCCAGTTTGGGCACCTCTGTTCCAGACCATTGGTGATCTGGCTGCTGAGGAAGATGGGAAGGTCATGGAGGGCTGGGTGGGTGGATGGGTTACCAGGGTGGTTTGGTATCACTTCTCCCTGTAGAATTGAGTGGCTTCAGAATGGCACATTGACATATGCTACCCTGGCAGTCATTTCACATTTATTGGTGACATCATCATGCTCTCCCCCAGAGATTGAAAGACTATCCCACAGAATCTGACACGATACAAACTTTAGAGAGCAGAGGCAGCCAAATTAGTCCACTTATGCAATATATTTAGCCTAAGTGCTGCTGAATAAAACAGCTCAAGCTAGGTTTTGAGACCTCTGGTAGCTGGTGATGGTAATTTCAAGCTGGTCATAGCTGAATTTTACACCGGGCAGAGCATCCTACCCGAAGGCCAAATAAACAAAAACACAAAATGTCAGTTCTTTTTGAGGCAATTCAGCTATTTAAGCAGGTTTATTTACACACCAATAACCTCTATTGACTCTATTGATTAAACATAATAAAGAAGCATGAAAGCTACTATTATTTCTGTGTCTGGATATGCATGAATTAACGTATTCACCCAGCCGTTTCCAAAGGACATAGACAAGCATATGATTCTATATGACTATAGGATTCAGATCGACAGACATTGATATACATAAATGTTTCTGAATTAGCCTATGTGTGATGCAAGGAACTGGTAATACAATCTAGGCTGCCACAGCATAGGTGCAGTATACTGGAGGAAGTGAATTGGTTATCCGCTCAGACAAAGGGGAATTACAGTGGCATTTTTATGTCTGCGTATACTATGTGATGTTTACTTTGCTCTAATTGCTGTAATGTTGCTCATTTGTGTTTTGATGTGAGCAACAATGTCAGGTACATGTTTGTATACTGTACCTGCAACTACGTCAAACTTGCAGGCTATTTAGCAGCTTTAAATGGGCTGATCCATGTTTAAAAACTGTGATTGGGTGTAGGACTATTTCTGACGTCTGCATCAGAATATCATCAATATTAAACGTCAACTTGGAGATGGAGAAGCAGAGAAGCTGTCCCAGTACTCACACACATACGCACACACATGCGAACAAACACACATATGTATACGCACACACATATGCACACACATATACACATGCACACACACATATGTACACACACACTAAAATAATGTTTGACTGCCATGACAAACACCCGTTATGTTTCTCAGCTGGTCCACAGAAACTAAAAGGCGCATTCAATGCGGACCTGTGTGATATTAATACGCAGGAAGCCTGTCAACAAGTGCCACCTCTGCTCAGGCTGATATAAATTATTTCTGTCTCCGGCGAAATGGGTGCTCGGGCCAAGCCTTTCACGCTTTCATAGTCGCGCTCCTCCCTTCAGGAATCTTTAAACGAGAGTCGGACGTGAAACTTTCCCCATGTTGTCATCTCTCGTCAGCGGCGAACTCCATCCATCTTCGCGGAGGTGGCATTATATCAGTACGCCGCTTGAAGAGCCCATTCCTCAGACCCCGCCTGCGCGTCAGGATCATACATCACCCCGGCTCTCCCGCTCCCGTTCAGGGGAGTTTCTGCTTCGGGTGACAGAGACAACCGGTTTAAATCTCCGCTCTCTCTCTCTCTTCACCGAATCGCGCCCGCAGATGTGGCCTCCGCTGATAAAACAGCGTAATTATAATCAGGCTACCACAGTTCAGAGACATGGCAAGACTGATGAACTTTCCGGAAAATAAAAGGCCCTTTTATTTTTTGTTCTGTCACGGCGGTGTTGAAAGTGGACAGGTTGCTCCAGCGAAGCATATTCGAATCACCTCACTGTCAATGAACGGCACTGGCCTCAAATGATTAAAGTAGCCTACAGCAAATGCTTTACTCGGCTCACTTAGTTATAGGTTATTCGCTTGTTATTCCTTCCAGATATTCTGGTGACAGCAGACAGTGTCTCCGGATCTAAAATAGAACACTGTGTTCTATAGTGTCCTTCGGCAATAGAAATAGAAGATAAAATATTTTCTAAAAGTCGTGGTTCCCGGTGGGGTTGTTACAGTAAGACTGCGTGGTAGTAGGTGTATTCATTGTTGAAAACACGGGACCTGTCTGTCTGTGTCTGCTGCCTCCTTCAGAAGCTGAGTTTAGATGAGTATTCTCTTCTTCTGCTACTGTATGTGCCTCTAGAATTCACAAATAACCAAAATATCTGAGAGAAAATGGCTGCAGGACATTTCTGTCCAAACTGTAGTCCCTCTTTCTCTTTTCTCTTGTGGTTTAGTCAGCAAAGCAGGGCTCTTTGGTAAGTAGAACTTAGTGTCCTTAGGGAATAATTAGTAGGATGTAAAACTACCCTGTCCATTACATGTGATGACTGATATACAATTATCTTTTGATTGATTCTGGTAATATAGCTCTGATAATAAAATGTATAGTGTAATGTATTTACGCCATCCATTTGCATGGAACAAACCATGCATTTTTTCATTAACTGTTAGACTGTTGAAGATCCTTTTCCAATTTTCGCCTCTCCTGCTTACAAATATTTGATGGATCCTTTGCAATGCACCCCCCCCCCCCCCCCTCAATTTTAGTAAACAGTAGACATCCCACCCAGCCTGCACAAAATGTATATTTGAGTTTAATATGTCTTTTTATCTTCTGCTTGTGGATTCAGTCTTGGAAATCAGGTCAGGTCCCAGTGATGAAGAAGCAATGTGATTTAATGGCCCCACAGGGCAGATATAAATATAGCTGAAGCCTGCCACTGTCTTATTATGAGGCAGTGTGACAGGAAACTTACCCACAATGCACCGAGAAGTAGCCACACACAACGCGCTCTGCTGTGTGTGTATGCCCACCTCCACACGCGCGTGTCCATCACAATATCAATATTTCTTCTTTCTTATCGACAGTGTGTGAAAATAGAATATGGATTCATTTAAGATAGTCAAATGGCCTTATGCACTTAAATAGAAGGCATATTATTCCATTCGTTGCAATGATTTGCATTTATATTGTATGTTGACAGAAATCTGAAGCATGTTCAGCGAGTGGAGTGCACTGAATAAGTAAATATCAAAGGAGACTGCAGTTTCACTCATTGCCAATAGGTGGAGCAACTCTTTTACTAGTATTTTAACATGCATTCTGGTCAATAAAAAATGACTAATAAACAAACAAAAACAAAAACGAATCAAACCACGAATAACAATAATAATACATGTATATTATTTGTATATTTATATTTGAAGCTCAATATCTCCAAACCACTCAGAACACAGACAGAACCATATAATATACTATACAAACATAATACATGCATGGGATTAATATTAACCAAGTAAAATAAAAAGATCATTTGTTGAATTTGCTATGCATTGCTAGGCTAATTAAAAGAAACCTAAAAATAAACAGCTGGGAATCAATTTATATGCACCTTTTATATCGGGGTTCATTAAGAAGAAGGCACTCTCCTGCTGTTCTTTAAACACAAGACCTCATTCCAGGTTCTGATCTGTCAGTTAAAGGTCCCATATTGTACACCTTTCCAGTGTTTTTTTTAGGTCCTGATATCCATAAGAAGAGGTCTGTGTGGTTTTATGTGGTTTTAATAACTTTCATACTAATCTCGATCCAGTTTTACATGTCCATTCTCCATGGCCTCTCATGAGATTTACCAAGAACAGGCTGTTTTAGTGACTGGGTCTTTAAGGCTCATTAATATAAATGAAGCTCTTGTTCTGATTCATACTCTTGTTCATACTTTCACATTGTTTTTATAGCACCTGCAACTCATCTATAATCCACATAGCAAGGGGAACTTCGTTTTCCACAATAAGGGACCTTTAAATGAAGCACAGCGAATTTAATTTAATTTAAAGGGACGACTATATCGTGGTTAACTGTAGCTATTCACTCTATTCACAAAGAAAAAACCTAAAGAAAGAAAGACAATTATCTTATTTTTAGAAAAATAATTGATTACCATGGCAGTTTGCAAACCTTTCGTTCAAGCTCTCTGTAAGAAAAAAAAAAAAAAGGTGAAAAAAGACAAAAACATTTCTAATCAAATATGTGATTAGTCGGCCTATCTTTTAAGGAAAGTATTTTTATTTGCACATGGTTGCTGGGCACTGGGATATTCCCGGAGGAGTTATAGGGCATGTAGGAAACAGTCGTGCGTAATCACAAGCTGAGGCAGGCCTTGGGGATTTGGGAAGCATTTTTGTTCGTTGATTGCATCCTCACCGCAGTCTTCCTAATAAGAAGAATATATCAAAGAGGTGCGAAACAGGTTATGGAAACACGTGATCAAAGCACACTTAAATGTACTGTAAATTATAGATGATCATGTCAACAAATACATCCTTGCAGGGGGGGAAAATGGTAAAATATGTATCCCACAAAGCGGTTATTCAGAGCAATTGAGCATTACCGTGCTATATTAATTCTGAGAAGAAAAAAAGATGTGGGAGAATAGGCAATGAAGAATAATTTTCCGTGTAAAGCGTTGCTTAATTTCGCTAATGAAGCTTGGCGTATCTGGGCTAAATCTGCAGCCGGTCGAAGGGCAGTCTCGCGGTTCCCCGTCAGAAAATTAAAAACAGGTCACACGTTTTGGGCTTGTGCCACATTCGCGCAGACGAGGCTGGGGGCGGTGTTCGCGGAGGTGTGAGCAGAGCGCCCATCTAATTAACCGTGACACGCGCACCCAGCACCCGTACCGGTACGACAGCAGTGGGACCGAATTTCATTTTTATTTAAAAGAAGGGACAGTGTACATTAACAGACAAAATGGAAAATTGAGCCATTATGGCTCATTTTTATCTGTCGTGCCTGGGTTAACGTATACATAACACATACATAGCATTTGTTGCTATGTTTGTATGTGTTATCAAGAACAGAAGTCATGACATGGTAACACATATATACACAGCAACAGCAGAGTAGTGGCAGGTAATTATAAACCAATGCACCATCACACACACAGCCAGCTCGAAAAGAATTAATAAAATGGGGTCTGTTATAATGCGACTCCCCACTGTTTTGCATCAAAACAGGATGTAGAAACGTTGAAGGGAAGTTCTCACACTGTGGTGTGGCAGGGAAGCTATGACATTACCAAACTGATATTCTCTTAAAATAAAGCAGTCCATTGTGTAAATGTTTATGGCTTGATTTGAGATTTGATATTTCACCACTATACCCATGACATCACTTCTTGTGGGAATGTGTGGGACGCCATACTGTGGTAATAAAGATACTAAAATGCTCCGCAGTCATTCACTTCCAATTGTCTCTTTACACATGCCTGCCTAAGTGAGTTTGTCAAACTGGCACCGACCCATGGCCTTTCCCCACAGCACCCATCTGATGAAATATTTCCACACACCTCCACATGACTCTCCCCACCCAAAACACACACACACACACACACCTGGGCGTGCATGTGAGCACAAGAGGTGAACAACTTCCTGATGCACTCTATACAGATACTACAGTGAGTGTACACCAGCTGTGGTATAATGGACAGTGCAGTGCGTGTCTGTGTATCTGTGGTATAATGGATAGAGCAGTGCGTGTCTGTGTATCTGTGGTATAATGAATAGAGCAGTGCGTGTCTGTGTATCTGTGGTATAATGGATAGAGCAGTGCGTGTCTGTGTATCTGTGGTATAATGGATAGAGCAGTGCGTGTCTGTGTATCTGTGGTATAATGGATAGAGCAGTGCGTGTCTGTGTATCTGTGGTATAATGGATAGAGCAGTGCGTGTCTGTGTATCTGTGGTATAATGGATAGAGCAGTGCGTGTCTGTGTATCTGTGGTACAGTGGATAGAGCAGTGCGTGTCTGTGTATCTGTGGTATAATGGATAGAGCAGTGCGTGTCTGTGTATCTGTGGTATAATGGATAGAGCAGTGCGTGTCTGTGTATCTGTGGTACAGTGGACAGTGCAGTGCGTGTCTGTGTATCTGTGGTATAATGGATAGAGCAGTGCGTGTCTGTGTATCTGTGGTACAGTGGATAGAGCAGTGCGTGTCTGTGTATCTGTGGTATAATGGACAGTGCAGTGCGTGTCTGTGTATCTGTGGTACAGTGGATGGTGCGATGTGTGTGCATGTCTGTGATACACTGGATGGTTCAGTGTGTGTAGCTTTGGTGCAGTGTGTGTGTACCTGTAATTAATGCATTTAATACTGACACAATGTCTGTGCCAGACAGTACTTGGGTAGGGCACTCCCATTGGCATACAGAGCAACATATCTCCACAACACTGCACGAGCAAGAGGAGAAACACATTCAGCCTCCGATTATGTTGAGATTTTATGATCGCTTTTATATTTGGGGTCAAATTAACTCCAGCAGTTTCAATAAACGCAAAACTATTGCAAAATAAAATAAAACTTTTGACACTTTGTGTATCGCCTTCTTATTGTATCCCAAATGACGAGCCTTCCATTCATAAATATGAAAGTGAAAGTGACATAGTTGAAAACAACTTACATGTAACCATACTCTGCTAAGCATAGTGAAAGGTATTACTTTATTAAATGTACATTTTTTAAATTTAAATCTAAAATTAAACGAACTCTTTCACTGCTTTGGTTTGAACACATGCCTCCTGGTTGCTGGGGTTGTGTGCAGTGCATACTCATACTATTTTGACATTCTAAATAGTAAGCTAGAATGGCATTTCAGACACAGCAATGGACATTCAGGACATGGATTTTTCATCCCCCTGCTCTGCAGCGCTGAAGGGAAACGGGCCTGCTTCGCACCCGTTACCATGGGGATAACTGTGGCCCATTTCGTATAAGTGCAGACCTCTGACAGGCTGCCCATTCAAATTCAGAAGTTCCCTAAACCTGTAAATAATCAACTCTTGATTACGGCTCCCTTTAAACATCTTCTGTGGCACCCTTGATTTGGTCACCCTCCAGGATAATTTGTCTGCTTTCAAGCTGAATCTCGATTGCAACTGATTTTATGAAAGCATTCAAAACACCATTCACTCAAAAAATTGATTACAATTCCATACAAAAACAGATTCGATGTCGTCTTCACGAACCGCATCTGACCCCATGATGTTGTCAGGCTTGTAATTTCTTGCTGAACAGACGTTTCAAAAATTTCCCAATGATGGCAACAGGAAGCGATTGCCAGATATGTTTTGTGAGAGTGACAGCACTTGCTCTGATCCAAAGCTCACCCAAGAATCTGCCTCACGCTTTGAAATCACTGTTTCACAATTCCCAGCATCAACTGAATTGTTAAGGTTGATTTTGTCTCTCAGAATTGCAGGCCATGCCCAAGCTCCTACCTATATTATGCACCTTACACCTAGGTCACTTCCAGGTGAGAATCTGTGACAAACGCTCACAAAACTTTGAAGGCAAATTTCTGAAGACAAATACTGTCAGACACATATACTTTTCCAAGCCCTATCGTGAAAATGTTTGTAGCACTGATAGTCCATCCATCCATCCATTATCTTCACAAGCTTATCCTGATCAGGATCGCAGGGGGGCTGGAGCCTATCCCAGCATACATTGGGCGAAAGGCAGGAATACACCCTGGACAGGTCACCAGTCCATCGCAGGGCACATACCCCATTCACTCACACACCCATACCCACGGGCAATTTAGACTCTCCAATCAGCCTAATCTGCATGTCTTTGGACTGTGGGAGGAAACCGGAGTACCCGGAGGAAACCCACGCAAACACGGGGAGAACATGCAAACTCTTCACAGAGAGGCCCTGGCCAACCGGGATTCAAACCCAGGACCCCCTTGCTGTGAGGCAGCAGTGCTGCCCACTGCACCAAATTTTATTTTAAAAAGTTGAGAGCTGCGCAATGATACCCCCTTTATCGCGTTGAGTCACATATTTCCACCGACTGCATAGTTACATTGCGGCAACACATTACAACCACTGTGTGACCACTGTGAGAGACATTTACATTAAGAAGATCAAGTACAACTGATAAACATAACATATTGGGTTGTGTAATGCTTCTGAAATGCAGACTATTGTGCTGTAAAATCATACAGGATAACATGTATATACTCAAAGGTAAGGGTAACACAGAGTTATTATAATATTATTATTATTATTATTTGAACCCCAGTGAGCCATTAATAACTAAAGTGTGCATCTGTACACTTCTGTGACTGCCGTCACAGGTAACATCATTAGTGAAGGCCCTTGAACCCGTTCCATCCAAGGCATCCCACTGCTTAACAGATTTACATAGATGACATAGTATACAGAGGGTCAAGAGCTCTCCCGCTCATACACTTTCATTGTCTCTTCACTCTGGTGAAAGTTTACCCTTGCCTCATCTGTCCATGAGACGTATTCCCAAAACTCGTTAGGCTCCCCTGCTGAAAAAAGCAGCTCAAGCTAGGCTTCAGACCAGTTCCCAGCTCAACATGGTTTGACCAGCTCAAGCTCTGCTTTGAAACAGTTGGTAGTTGGTTGACCAGACAAGCTAGCAGCACTAGTTGGTTTACTAGCTCATACCCGGTTCAGCCAGCTTTATGACCAGATTGGATCCCAGTGTAGCCACAATAAGATCCGCACAGCCATTGGGCCCTTGAGCAAGGCCCTTAACCCTGCATTGCTCCAGGGGAGGATTGTCTCCTGCTTAGTCTAATCAGCTGTACGTCGCTCCGGAAAAAAGCGTCTGCCAAATGCCAATAATGTAATGTAATGTCATTGGCCATGCTGGTTGACCAGCTCATACCCAGCTAGGCCATCTTTGTGACCAGCTTGGCAAGCTCTTTTTACATTTCTGAGTGCTCAAACGGTTTTTCCAAGAATTAGTCCAACACTGGAAGTTTTTCTTGGTTAAGTGAAAATTTTATACCCATGGTTTTTTTTTTTTTCTTTCTCATCACAATTTTGTGATATTCAGTTATCTGGTACTCCTAGGCAGGTTTAAAAAAAATCATGTATCACTTAAAAAGTAGACTATGAAGGATATACCCCATGCCCTGAAACTCACAGCTTTCCAGTCATAAATAATTTGAGTACTATGGTAAACCTGTGAACCTTGAGAAAACCTCACGATCATTTCTTATGCTGACTGCAGGGGCACTTGACACATTGAATGCCATTGTTGTAATAATGTCTGTCCAAAAAACACATTAAATAAATGTAGACGTTCTGAATTTTGCCTCATTCAAAGCACACTTTTTATAAGTATAGCGGAGAAAAAAGCAAACCGTCCCAATTATTTGTGTGTGTGTGTGTGTGTGTGTGTGTGTGTGTGTGTGATTGGTAAGTTGGACAGTGACACAGTTTTAAAGGGAAAAAAATTTAAATGTATAAAAATGGCAGTAATTCCTACAAATATCTCAATATGGTGATGCCCTCAAATGCCCTTAAACCTCTCACTGATTGTTTTATTTCGCATCCAATGTTGTACATAGAAACAGAAATCGCTGTACAAAGTGATTTGAAACAGCGTTTTGAATTCTATGGACCAATTGCCCAGGACTTAATCTCCAAAGAAGCCATAAACAGGTATCTACCAAGCACTCATTTTAAAAGATAAACCCCAGAGCTAAGTGACTAAAGCTAGTAAAGGTGCACTCTCGTTCGAAGGTAAACACAACACTGATTTGAATTTCTACGGCATGAGCAAGCGGGGGGGTTCTAGTAAGGAAGTCACTGCCATAATTACCCAAACAGACCGGTTCCATACCTGGGATTCAAAGGGCTAAACGGACATTCTGCTCCCTGCATTAACCTTCAATTGTGCCTTTTCACAGAGCAGGAATGACAAGAACTGCGGATCCTGTGCGTAATATACTTGTGAAGCCTGCTTTTAACCAGAGCAACTTGGAGAGAGACACAATTAAGAAAAATGGATTCCACAAAACTGGTCAGGTACACGGCGTCACATTTTTGACGATTTTCAAGTTGGAATAGCGAATATGACGCACAGTCTTCAGTCATATGTGAAGTGTAGCTATTGCATGAACTATTCTGAAACTGCTTCTAAAAACATTGTTCTTGTGTTTTGACAGTTTTAGCTCAAACCCTGAATTGGAACATGAATATGGAATTATGAATAGATAGCGTAATCTACTGTCGTTAGTTCATTTAGCGGGCTAGCAACAGTGACAACACTGAAATTCTTCCCACTTGTTGCTGTAGAGCTAACGTAACGTACCTGGCGTCTAGTACATTTTCTATTTATGCACATGTATGTATATTTTGGAAAAAAAACCGGTCCTTCACAATTTATGCTTCCTGTCATACATCTATGATGCAATATTTCCACCCAGTTTTCTTACAAAGCTTAACTCGGGCGTTGCGCTGATTGAATAATTATAACCTAGATCATACAATGTTCCTGAACAGCATGCAATTAAGAATTGATGTCATTGTTATTAGCAGACTACAGCAACATTATTACATATACCTGGGGAAAAGCTCATCGTCTACTTCAATTCAACGTACAGCTCTACAGGACGGTGTAGGCTACGTAACTCCAAATCATATGTGAAGTGTCAGCAGAGCAATTCGCTACTGTACTGCATGTCCAGAGATAAGACTTCATGACCCAAAGCTGTATTCATAACGCAGACCATCAGATAAATATCCACATCGGGTGTTCTGCTGAAATAGGAGCGATGAGACGGGTGTGATTTGTCCTGTGAGCACAGGGAGCAGTTTGAATGCAAATGCACTGAACTTTTTAGAGATTTGCAAGCAGACCACTGTGTGCTAATTCAAAAGGTGTAAATGTCAACATAATGATGAACCCAAACCTTTTTCCTGCCAGCTATATAAAAAATAAGTTATACATTTATTTTCCACATGAGGAAGTTATGTGAATTGGTGTTGTAATTGTATGCATCAACTAAATAGATCAACGTATATAGCCTACTCAAAACCCAGAATCAGATAAATGTGCTCAGATAGGTAAGGGGTTTTGTGAATGTTTAGCTTCAGGTGTTACTCCCATGAGTGAAGCAAAAAACATACAGTATTTACATTTACTGGTTACATATTAAAATCAATAGGAAGTAACCCTGGCCAATTTACCACCATACCTGTCCCAGATAACATTACTGAATACAGTATATTGTAAAAGCTGAAATGATGTCACATGAAAAACAACTCTAATATGCTGTATCCCTCTTTGTGTTGAGGATCACTGATATTAATGCGATTATAATGGTATATTCTCAAACAGAAACTTTGGCACAGGTCATCAATATGCATGTTGCCATTTTCAGCTTCAGTTGACATTTTAAATTTTATCTCCAATAATTAATTTGCATAATATTAAATTCTATTGTATAAACAACTCATAGAAAATAAGATTCAGTGTGTGAAGTTAATGAATAAGATATGTGTCAAGCACAGGGTGATATTAGGTCATTATCTATCATTTATTACAGTTTTTTACAATCACTTTGGCACTAATTTCAGAACCTTGAGGTAATTTTTCTAAACTCTAAACACTTTTTTCCATTGCTTGGATGCAATATACATAAACCAAAAATCATTTGTTCGATGAACCATCACTTGTTCACAGTGACACAACTTAACGGTCAAAGTATTAGCATTTCAAAATGAAATGCACGCATTACATTTGAAGATATTTTCATTCACTTCGATGCATTTAACTACCAATGTATCCAACTACTCAAAATAAGTAACATTACTCCTAAAGCATAGTTTTATGGAAACAGATTACTTTGTTCAGATCATGTTCCATGTTTAGATCATGAATGTTTTAGGATAAATGAATCGATTGACACCAATTACTTTGGAACAGGATTTCCACATTATCATTGAATGTAATATTGTATCACCATCCTTTGTCACAGCGGTTTTCAACCTTTTTTGACACACACGTTTGCGCTGGTGGTCAAATGACTGATGATTGATTTTACATAGTAGTAAGAGCAGGAGTAAGGATGTGTATCCACCTGCACCAAACATAGTGACAACATGGAGCGGTCAGATGATCCATGTTAGAATGGAGATGGAGGAGGATGGAGAATGGAGGAGGAATAGGAGGTGGAGGTGGTCAATGGAATGGCAGACGACAAGTACTCCTCCAGACAGGTGGCCTTGTTCCTCGTCTTGGGGGGGGTTGTCCTGGTAGAGGACAGTGTCTTTCACTGCAGTTCAGGATTTTTCCCAACTTTGTATCTATAATTTTGTTGCTATGCTTACAGTTTTTTTTACAATTGCTAAAAATGGACTTTTTCAAAACTCTTCATACAAGTCTCTGCACCAACATGCAGCTTGTCAGTTCATTTAATTCACAAAATGGATCAAAACTGCCAAACTGCTGTGAACAAGCACCAGCACTATAATTTTTAGTGTCAATCATAGAACAATGATCTAAACAACACTAACAACCAGTGGCATTACAGACAATGCACTATTTTCTGCTAGTCATTTTCTAATTGGACTGTAGAAATGTATAGTTTTTGCTGGTTCAGCCTTATTTTTTGTAAAAGCAAGTTTGGCCCACATATAGTGCTCCTGTGCTAACTGTGAAAAGTTCTAAAAAAAAGTAATAAAAAGAATAAAAAAATGCTTGTTTGCAATTGTAAAAAAACAGTATGTTATATATATTTGTTACAGTATTCTGATTAAATTCTATTGTATAAACAACTTCACACACAAGATGCAGTGTGTGAAGTTTATGAATAAGATATGTGTCAAGCACAGGGTGATATGAGGTCATTCCATTGACCACGTCCCCCTCCTCTGCCTCCTCCTCTCACTGCTGGATCTCTATTCTAACAGGGATCCTCTGACTGCTCCATGTTGTCAATGTGTTCTAGCAGGATTCACATCCTTACTCCTGCTCTTACCACTATGTAAAATCATCAGTCATGAAAAATGTGATTATCCGTTTTGAGTTTCGTGTCTACGGTTTTGAAAAATTACCTCAAGTTTCTGAAATTAGTCAAAGTGATTGTCAAAAACTGTAAAATTGATTCATGAGTGTGTGTAGAAATGTGAACAAATAGACAACGCAACAGTAAATCATAATAAGCTTAATACGAAACGCAAGAATGTGCATGATGTGTAGTTCAGTTACAAAACTTAATGCCGTTTTCATATATATCTAATGAGAGACTATACAAAGTGTGTGTTTGTGAGTTAGTGTGAGTGTATGTGTGTCTGTGTGTGTGTGTGTGTGTGTTTCGTGTGCTTGTGCTCACGTGAGTGCATGTGTGTCTGTGTGTGTGTGTGTGTGCTTGTGCACGTGTGTGTGCCAGTGTGTGTGTTGTGTGTAAGTGTGTGTGGGCTTGTGCATTCATGCGTGTGTGTGTGTGTGTCTGTGTGTGTGGGCTTGTGCACGTGTGTGTGTGTCAGTAGAGTGGAGCCGTGGTCTTGAATATATATGCAGTATCTATCTACCCACAGTTCCCTGCTTGGGTGAGTTTGTACATGAGGGCAGAGTTGGGTTGTGTTCACTTAATTCGGTTGACTTTGAGCTGAGCCTCCTGACCTGTGATTCTTGTATTGGTTCTGAAGAACGGCACCAGCAGTGTGGACCCCAGGGCCCAGGACCCAGCTCCCAGGGACAGGGAGAGCTTTGAGCAGGCCCCTCTCCACGTCGCAGTCTTCACCTACCTGGGCTTCGGGATCGTCACCCTGTTCGGCTACCTGAGGGACTTCCTCCGAGCCATCGGCCTTGAGAAGTGCCACGTCGCCCAGGAGAGAGAGGAGCAAAAAGTAACACTTACACCCCCCCCCCCCCCCCCCCAGAATGTAATCACCAGTGTTTAGACTTAACCTTTGGCAGCCATTTTGGTTGAAAATCGTAGGCAGCACACGTAGCTTCTTTTGCTATCCGGAGTGAAGCTGCAATTGTGATGGACTCTCGATGATCGATTGTCACTTGTTTCTCTATTCTCCGCCCGCCCCTTGTTGTATTCCGGCAGCAGTTATTTGGCCCATTGCTGTTGTTTAAGAGAAAGGCTGTGATGGAAATTAAACGGGGGATTGAACTGCTTAAAGGCATAATTAATACCCTGTAGAGCCGGGATGATTGTTCTGGGCTTGACTGCTTTTCACGCTGTGTCTCGTCGTAAGCGGTCCTCCAAGACTCCGAGCCAAATTCCCTCGGCTGGAACGCGCGATTATCGACGCCGGCTCAAACCGTGTCTGAAGGAGACTGTTTAAAGGACATCGCGATCAACGGTGAAACCTGTTTAAAAAAACGAGAGGTTTCAGTCTAAAAACATTGCCGTGAAGTTTGGGGAGTAAAACACAGTTTTGTCAGTGCAAAAGACAGCTGTGGTATCGGCGCTCCATAAAACAAATAATTTTATGCTCGTCGGATTCACCTTTGAGCTTGTGCTTTGCTAAAGGAGCAGAATTATTCAGTTTTACCATAATCCAGTATAGGAAGCATTAAATGAACCCTGCTGTAAAATCAAGCTATGCCATCTTAAAAATTTGGTCATGAAGCTGGTCTAGCTGGGTGTGAGCTGGTCAACCAGCTAGTGCTGGTAGCTTGTCTGAGCTGGCAGCTGGTCAACCAGCTGTTTAAAAACATAGCTTGAGCTGGTCAAGCTGGAAGCTGGTTTGAACTGGTCAACCAGCTACCAGCTGTTTCAAAACCTAGTTTGAGTTGTTTTTTATATTAGAATCTACGCATATCTTGATTATTCCTATGTTGCAAATAAGCGAAGAATGATTCATAAAGAGTGTGGTTTTTGTCTCATCACTGAGACGTTTTAGGTGGAGGTGGAGGGGGACTTCTGCATCAGCGGAGGAAACCTCTGTGTTTTCTCTGACATTTGCTGACTGTACAACATAGTGCCTACAAGCACTTAACAGCAAACAGCTTATAAAGCAGAGTTACAGAGTTAGTCGTGCCTTCCAGTGTGCAATAGCTCGCACGCTTTGTTTTCTTCCTCTTAACGAGCACTCCAGCTCCACTGTCAAGGCCTCAGTGTGAGGATGGTCATTAGCAAACAGATGCAGAAACAGAGCATTGTTTGCACTTCTGTGCTTTGCCATTCCCAGAATTCATTGCTGCCTGCCTGAAGAAAAGTGGTGGATCTTTAAGCACCAATGGCACATGATGCAGGATGTCAATGTATACAGATGTGTGTACCAAGCCTTAGTAAATGATGGGACCCTTTCAGTCCAATAACATCTTGATGGAGTGTAAAAAAGCAATGAACTGTTTTAAGTTTCTAATAAGGAGTAAAATGATTGTGTTTCATGAAAAATGTTCAGGAATATAATACTTTGTGAATGGCATCTTTTGCCATAAACTGACATCTCAACCATACTGTAGCGGTCTGTAATTTCTACAAAAAATGGTCAGGTTATGAAAAAAACTTTCCATGAGAGTCAGTTAAAGGGTTAAGCATACTGAACAATGTCGATCCTCAAACCCAGATCTAACAGCTGCTTCCTGTCAAACCGTCTGGCCACAGGATTTCGTCCCACTTTACCAAGACTTTGAGAACTTCTACACGCGGAATCTGTACATGAGAGTGCGAGATAACTGGAACAGACCCTTATGCAGCTTGCCTGGGCCCATGTTCGACCTCATGGAGCGTGTCTCAGATGACTACAACTGGACCTTTAGGTAATGCCACCGCAGAGTCTACACATCCGTTGGTAACCCTTCGTTTTACAGCATGGAAAATGTATTTACATAGTACTCACACATGTGACTTACTGACTTTGTTTCATAGTATTTACAACTGACCTAAGGATTACACAAGTAGCTGTGTACTTAGAGAGCCCAGAAATACTAGGTAATTACGGGCTGAACGATAAAGCCCTGCTGATCCATCTCCCTTCCACTCGAGCCAAAACACTTCTGCACCAATCTCGTGATTTTTTTTATGAAGGACGTGTATGAATGTCCAAGGACAGTACTGTGGCAATAGATGTTTTATCCTTGGCATGCCTTTTTTTGTATCTTGATAAACTCTTGTATTTGATGTTAGCAACCATCACAGATGGAAAGTCCAGGGGTCAGGAAATAGTTAGGAAGTCCTGCCATGTGTTTCTTCCAATTAGTTCTGCCAACTGGCTGAAGAATTGTGCTAATTAGCAAATCCAGGTGATTGGAACAAATTATTGGGGAGGGCTTTAACTTTCTGAACCTGTACAACCACAGTGTCAGAGGTGTAAAACAGGCTGACTTGTCAATTGTATTAGCCAATATTGAGATAGGGGATAAAGAAAAACTAGAATTATATGAACTAAGGACAAATAAGGCAGCAGGCCCCGATTCCCATGGGTACTCAAAGACTTAAGTGAGATAAATTTAAACCACTGGCAAGTATTTTTAGACAGTCTTTAGAAACTGGAGAAATACCGGATGACTGTAAACAAGGTAATATAATACCAATATACAAGAAAGGGGACTGTACCGATCTAGGAAACTACTGCCCTGTCATCACGTGTAAAATACTGGAATCTATCATGAGAGACAAACTGGAATTATTTATTGAAAATAATAACATTCTAAGGGATAGCCAGCATGGTATTTGTAAGGGTATGTCATGCCTGACAAACCTTTTGGCATTCTTTGAGGAAGCTACCAATTGTTTTGATGTTATCAGGGCTTATTATATTGTATATTTAGATTTTCAAATAACATTTGTCAAACTCAAATCAAAATGAGGACGGTAGGAATTGCAGGAGCATTTCAGAGTGGGTTCGGAACCAAGCCAAGAAAGGTTGTCTTGCTTTGCAGGTTGACAGGCCGAACGATAAAAGACGTGATAAACATGGGCTCCTACAACTACCTGGGTTTTGCTGAGAACAACGCCAGCTTCCTCAAGACTGTGGCGGACACCACAGAGGAGTACGGGGCCGGGGTCTGCAGCACTCGGCAGGAAATGGGTGAGCGTGCGGATTGATCTTCCGACATCACTTCCTCTCTTTCCCTTTCGTTATGTTTCATTTACTCATAACCGATACTTATGAACCCACAGTCCAAAGACATGCACGTTAGGCTGATTTGAGAGTATAAATTGTCCGTAGGTATGAGTGTGTGAGTGAATGGTGTGTGTGCCCTGTGATAGACTGGCGACCTGTCCAGGGTGTATTCCTGCCTTTCGCCCAATGTATGCTGGGATAGGCTCCAGCCCCCCTGCGACCCTGATCAGGATAAGCGGGTTCAGATAATTGATGGATGGATGGATGTTCTAAAAGAGTACATTTGTGTATCTATGCTGAGGTTCATCTGACCTCACCATATGCACCATATGCTGTGAATAAGAGCGCCAAATACCCATTCAAAGTAATGTCAGTAATAACACACATTTCAAGGCATACAGTGCAAAATGTATGTATTTGGACAGTTGGAACAATTTGTGTTCTTTCAGCTTTGTAGTCCAGCACACTGGATTTGAAATGAAACAGTAACTGTGAGGTTAAAGTGCAGACTGTCCCTTTAATTCATCGGGTGATGCGTGTAGGAATCTTGTTGCTTTTTGTACACAGTCCCCCCCATTTTAGGGGACCAAAAGTAATTGGTTGGCTTCTCAGCTCCTTCTGAATAGTCGTGTGTATTCAATCGCTTCTGTTTAAGAAAGCATTGAGTGTCTAGTCTTGATTGTAGGCTTTTGATTGCCATTGGTGTCTGTTTGAGGCCCAGAAGTTGTGCCAGTGTCAGTCAAATAAACCGTTATGAGGCTTAGAAAAAAAGAAAAAAACAACACTGTAGGTGTCACTAAAACACGACAGGATTATGGAAGCTGCCTTGTGGATATTAAGCGTGTAACCTGTCCAGTGCTGGCGGCAGCCTGGAGCTCTCATTTTGAAAATGTGCTCCTTTTTCAGTTGACCAGATACTCTAATGGTGGCTTTTTTATGCAATGCCTGTTGCTGACATGATGGCTCTACTGTCCTCGCAGTGCCGTTCATTTACACTTCGAGACCTCAGTTTCGTACGGACATTTCTGACAAAAATGTGTTTCGTTATGTTATTCATATGGCAAGTTGATAGGATCTTGATATTGTACATTCAGAGAAACTTTAGGGTGTCTTGTCATTTTGATCTGTGAAGAACCGCCCTGCATTTCAGTTTTGCTAGGAAGTGAAAGCTCTGAAGCATATCTCAAAACCACTGAGAATGCGGATAGGACCATACAGTATAATTATTTTGGATCAGCTGAAATTGGTTGTTTTAGATTTGCAAACCATTGCCATTTTCATTTTGTCATGTGACCTGCTGGTCTCTGGCTTCTGTGCAGTCTAAGGAGAGTCTAAGACAGTGTGTAAGTGTATCGGCGTAAGTGTATCAGTTTGTGTGTCCATGGTTAACACTTAGGCTGACAGAGTTAGGTCTCCACCCTTGAACCATCAGGCAGGTTCTAACTGAAATGTGTCAAGCCAAACCAAAACACTTTCCTCACAGAAAACAGTCCTGTTTGTTTTCTGCAGTTGACAAATTTGCCATGCGATATCCTGGCGCGCCCCGTTTTGTCTTGTGGGAAGCAGGTGGATTGAGCAACAATAGAACTAGGCTAGTCAGTTTTGTGGTGTGTTAGAGTTTTCAAAGGCAACACTCCTTAATTGCCCCCATCCTGGCTGCCACATGTCAATTATTATTCAGCCTTTGTTAAATCTCAGTTTTACTGTAAGATGATCGATGAATTACAGTGTAGGGCGCTGAGAACTTGAGAAGTTACTGTAGATTAAGAGCCTGTCTCCAAGAAGAGGACACAAACAAAAAAGAAGCTGTTCCTGGCAGGTATGCAGAGTTTTTACACTGACTGTCACAGCTCTGAGCCTGCCAGTCCCTGAGAGCACTTCCCTGCTGTCACTTTTCAGCAGGGTCAATCTGGTCATAAGACTGGTCTAGCTGGGTATAAGGTGGTCAACCAGCTAGCGCTGGTAGCTTGTCTTGGCTGGACTGGTCAACCAGCTACCAGCATTTTCAAAACCTAGTTGAGTTGGTCAAACCATGTCAAGCTGGGAGCTGGTCTGAACAGGTCAACCAGCTAAACCATGTTGAGCTGGGAGCTGGTCTGAACTGGTCAACCAGTTATCAGCGGGCTAGCTGGCTAGCTTGAGCTGTTTTATTCAGCAGTGCTGTCTCCAGGACCAGAGCTGGAGTCGGTGTCCTCTCTGAACTGTCCCTGTGGAGTGCTGCGGGTCAGAGATGTTTTTGGAGTAAACGCCACCGACAGTATGAAACGTTCCCCTGAAAGAGTAACGGCCTGGACAGGCTGGACAGGCTGGAATGCGCACATTAACTTTTGAAACCGAAATGCGAGAGAAAGAGATTATTATTATCACCTAGTGAATATCTAAAGATGCAAAGTGCCTCTCAATCTGACTTTTTCCAGGGCTGCTTAGTTATCTGACAAAATACGTTGTGCATAACTAAATACTTTGCCTTTGTTTAACGTCAACTACTTATTCTTCCACACTTACTTCCACATTTTAGCATTGACATTACCCCTGACAGTCTTCATGCATTCACGTCATTTACATTCTGAAAGCAGTTCATCCAGCTTTCAGTCACCCTCTGCGATTATTATCTCAGTACTGAGCTTTGCCAATACGGGCTCGAAGACACCCGAAACAACCCTGTATATAGTGTGTGTGTGTGTGTGTGTGTGTGTGTGTGTGTGTGCCTTTATGACATCAAATGAGCAGCTTTTTTCCAAGGACTGATTTAGTTGGTAATTAAAACTCTGGAGTTGGGGAAGGGGGGGGGGGGGGTGCATTATTGTGCAGTGAAGAAGATTTATTACTGTAGTTTGCATTCAAAGGAAGGGTGAGTTTGTTTCTCCTTTTAATGTGTAGTTCTTACCTGCACAGTAGCTGAAATGTTAACCCAGAGCAACAGTTGGGATTTTATGTCCTGAAAGGGCTTTTTGTGAGTTATATCATAGGCTCACCTGATGTTGAAAGGAAACACACTGCCTGTGTAGCTTTGTAGGCTAATCTGGAGTCAAGGGAGTGTCGGCCTAAAAGCAGTGAGCTCCTTTGATGTCTTTTGTGTTTGTTTCCTTCAAAATAGGTTTGTCTCTGTGTGTGTACTTTGTTGACTTCCTCTGGCTCACAGAGAAGGGGGGAAAATAACAAGTCGCACACTCGCCCCGTGGGGCCTTATTAAACACCGGCAATTCATTAAACCTGCGTTAAGTGTGATGTCGCTGGCTCCCGTGCTGGCTCTATGGATTTGTTTTTGTTTCAGTTTCTTTTCCGAAGCTGTACATTTGAGCAACACAAATTATTAACGCTGCACATTGTTAACAACGAGTTAATGAAAAGCGTCTTAAGGCACTTGAAGAAATCTGAAGAGAAGGAACTCTTGTTATGGTAACAAGGTACATGTTACGTTGTGGAGAGAGAGAGAGTGAGTGGTGGGGTTTCACAGTTAAAAACAAAACAAACTAAAAACAGGGAATGGTCCACCCAAACTGCAATGGAGCTGCAGTGTAACTTCCATGAAGAGGTAAAATCAGGTTTCATTCTGTTTTATCGTGGCCTAAAGATAATAAGAAATATGGTGGTATATTGTGAGGCAGTGTATTCCTAGTTCAGCAGCCAGTTGCAGTGTATGTTTTGATTGGCCCTGGTTTTCGTGTGTATGATGAAGCCTATTTCACATACTTGCAGACATTTCTTGTGACCTCCCCAAGTTCACAATGGCTAGTATTTGGACATTTAGGGTTTTTTGGTTTAAAGCAACACAATACTAATAAAACAATTATGTTCAAAGCAGAATTATGTTTTCAGAGGCTGTATATGAGAACATTCATTTAATAGGTTGTATTATTTATAGAATGTGTGCGTGAATGGTGCGTGTGCCCTGCGATGGACTGGCAACCTGTCCAGGGTGTATTCCTGCCTTTAGCCCAATGTATGCTGGGATAGGCTCCAGCCCCCCTGCGACCCTGTTCAGGATAAGTGGGTTAAGATAATGGATGGATGGATGGATGGATGGTATTATTTATATAAATATAAATATCCTTTCTTGTGTTGTGTTAGTGCACTCTCAGAAATAACAGTACATTTTTGTTCTTCAAGGATCACATTTCCAAAAGTACCCTGACAGTACAATAATGTTCTCTTTGGGTGCAATTTCAAATGAGTACATTTTCCATGCAAAAAAGATACAAAGGAGTTATATATTGCTAGCTAGGGGTACAGTTTTATGCACCAATAGGGTACCGCCATCAGAAAACACTTTGCCAAGGTTTCCTGTTTGAACCACTACTATGATTAGCTGCCTGAACAGTACGCTTCCTCCCAATGGTGTGCAATGTCTTGCAACAGGCTTTCAGGTATGTTTGCTCCTGTTTGGTGGGTGTGTTGAGGGAGTAGCCTGAATCAATAATGACTTTGGCCTGTGCTTTAAAGCCCAGAGAAGGTACAGAATGGTCTTCTCAGACGCCAGTAGCAGCGAACCGTACCTACCGACGTCAGTCAGTCCGCCCACGGTTTGCAACATGATGTTCAACGCGCCACCATCTCCATTTAGATAAATGTTTTGCTGTGTTTTGTCGGGGCGGAACGTGACCCAGGTGTGTGTAGAATGAGTGTAGAGTGTGTGTAGGGTGTGTACAGTGTGTGTAGAGTGTGTGTAGGGTGTGTGTAGAGTGTGTGTAGGATGTGTGTAGAGTGTGTGCAGAATGTGTGCAGAGTGTGTAGAGTGTGTGTAGGGTGTGTGTAGAGTGTGTGTAGACTGTGTAGGGTGTGTGTGTAGAGTGTGTGTAGAGTGTGTGTAGAGTGTGTGCAGAGTGTGTGTAGAGTGTGTGTAGGGTGTGTGTAGAGTGTGTGTAGACCGTGTAGGGTGTGTGTAGGGTGTGTGTGTAGAGTATGTGCAGAGTGTGTGTAGGGTGTGTGTAGACTGTGTAGGGTGTGTGTAGAGTGAGTGTAGGGTGTGTAGAGTGTGTGTAGGGTATGTGTAGAGTGAGTGTAGGGTGTGTGTAGGGTGTGTAGGGTGTGTGTAGAGTATGTGCAGAGTGTGTGTAGGGTGTGTGTAGACTGTGTAGGGTGTGTGTAGGGTATGTGTAGAGTGAGTGTAGGGTGTGTGTAGGGTGTGTGTAGAGTGTGTGTAGGTAGTTACTGCAACGTTGGAGATGAGGAAGCACAAGAACAGCGAAGCGCATTCCATAAGCTGACATGGCTCGGTCAAAAACCAGCTTCAACCCTGGAACTGCTTTTCCCTGATGGGGATGGCGACCAGAAAACAGAGATTTTAAAATAAAAACAGTATAAAAACAAATGTAAAGTGTAAAAGCAGGTGAGTGGGCC
Source organism: Conger conger (assembly GCF_963514075.1). Classification (NCBI taxonomy): domain Eukaryota; kingdom Metazoa; phylum Chordata; class Actinopteri; order Anguilliformes; family Congridae; genus Conger; species Conger conger. The sequence goes on from NC_083777.1 coordinate 4,490,280, forward strand.
AGGTTGAGAGACTTCTTTGATTGTAAACTTTGATTGACAGCAAGGCAAAAAATCCTGCATAGTATGCCTCTAAACATAATTATACAACCAGCGGGTCATCAGGAAGCGCTGTATGAATCAAAAATATCCCACAAAACCTGTCTGGGCTAATTTACAACACACAAAACATTGAAAGTATATGAAAAAATCCAGAAAGAGAACTGCCTCTTTCAGTGAGATGCATGACCCAACGGTTAATTACATGTTTTTTTAACCAAATCAATTACATTTGCTTTTGGCATGATTAAATTATTGCCCTATCAATTATTAAAGGAAGTGAAGCCATTAGTTTGTGTGTGTGTGTGTGTGTGTGTGTGTGTGACCTGTGCAATAATTAACAGACAAGAATGTGACACAGAATGGTTAACCGACCTGTTAAGAAACGCTATATGATGTGTTTTATGCTCCTGTGTTAATGTTAGACTAAAAGATTCATTTTTCCAGGCAAATAGAAACCTGGAAGAGTACGCCGGAATTAAAGCAACCCGTGGTTACCGAGGCGATGAGTCATTTACGGAATGACCCCGAGTAACCCTGACAGAACTGGAAGCACCCTTTTCATTTAAAATAAAAATCTCCACGGACCCAAGTAATGACTAAAATAGAGATGGGGAAATGTCAGTTCTCACCAAAACCAGCCCTGTCAACATAGAGTTACGGTCTACTCTTGCAATCTACTACTGTAGGTCCAGCAGGATCAGATATTTTGTTCTTTCTTTTGCAATAATTTTTATTGTTTCACATTATAAAGTTGGAACAACAAAGTATTTGATATTTGTTCTGTTCCTCTTATTGCACCCAGATCTCTTTAGAAAGGCTGGTATTGCAGTTTATTTGGCTTAATGGATACAGTAGGGTCCAAAAGTCTGGAACCACTAGTGAAAATGTTTCGATTTTTGATTATTTTCTAATTTAATACAAATTAATGAGTGAAAAGTTGAATCTGTGAAAAATGTACATGAATTTAAGAATTTCTCAGTACTTGGTATGTCCACCTTTTGTTTTAATGGCAGCATGCACTCAAGCTGGCATGGACTCCACAAATCTGTGCAAAACCTGAAGATTCATGTTATCCCAGCATTATTCAACAATGTTCCCAAGAGCATCTTGTGATGTTCCTGAATGCTTGGGTTTTCAGTCTTTGAGTGTCCCCATAAATGTTCAGTGGGGTTGAGGTCAGCTGATGGTGGATTGTGTAGCACCACTTGCTCTTATTTGGTCTTCGAGTAGTTCTTGCATAGCTTTGAAATAACTTTAATTTGTTAAAGATTTTTCAAAATCCTAAAACTTTCTGTATATTTCCACGAATACATGAAAAATGACTCCCAGATTTTTTCCCAGATTGTGGTTCAGTTTCCCCTGGCTCCTCCTGCCTGTGAGATATCCGTGGAGTAACACATCATTTATGAGCCAGCCCTGCCAGTCACTTGGTAATATGCACAGGAAGGTAGTATAGGTACTGCCCCAGCAACAAGCATTTGTACCTTTTTAAGCACTTTTCATAGCGTTTTTTTTGAGAGTGTGGGATATGGGGAGGGAAGGTCTGGAGAGATAGGGGTACAGCAGATGCCCTCTGTGGGCGTTTCCTGAAAGCACGTTACCGAGTGCAGACACCAACTCTTCACCGTCAACGAGCTCCATTTTGGGCTCCACGCTACAGCCCTTTGAGGAAGGTGAAAGTTCTTCTTTAAATTTTTGTAGTTCTTCTTTTGTGGAGGCTCAGGAGAACCCATTGAACCCATAAAACAGGAAATAAGGCACGGGTGTTCCTCTGCAGACCTCGGCACCTGGATTTATAGCTGTGACTTTTTTCTCACCCTTGTGAGAGGGTTTGGATTTGGTTTGCCGCGATTACTTCTTTCTATCTGGCTCTCCGCAACAACAGTGGTACAGAAATATGTCACTTTTAGGGGTCAGTTTGAAATGAAACAAGCAAAGCATATCATATAGAGCTATGGCGATCAGTGTTCATTGCTACTCAGAGCTTAATTTATCAACGCACTTAGTTACACAGCTAACACCTGTTTTTGCATCTACAATGTTTTATACAGCAGACACAACAGACGCTGTTGCTCTCATTGACCAGGATTGGGAATGAATCTCTGATGTTATTTATATTTTAACATTAGAAGCCTCACAGTACTGCAGTAAAGCTACCTATGAGGAGATGTGTACCCTGCTGAGAAAACAGCTCAAGGTAGGATTTGAAACTGCTGTTAGCTGGTTGGCCTGTTCAGACCAGTTCAACATGGTTTGTCCAGCTCAAGCTGCGCTCAGACATGCTACCAGCAATGTCTATTTGACCAGCTACTACCCAGCTCATGACCAGCTTGACCAGCTCAATTTACAAGCAGGCATACCTGGATTTTATAGCAAGGCATTGCCGCTCATGGAGTCATTTGGAGCCTGGTGGTGTCGCAGAATCGTGTCTATAGTCTTCTTACAGCATACACCAGACATGAGGATCCTTAAGCTACATTAAGCTACATATATTAAGCGCTTAAGTTCATAATTGTCAGGCTAGCCAGGTTTTTCCAAACACAAGACAAATTAACGTTAAGACGCGTTAGCTAAGCTCCCGTTTGTGTAATTTACAGCTAGCGTGTTAGTTAGTTTGCCTTTAGGGCACAGCCTTTGCTGAGAGTGAGTTCATTTACAGGCCAGGGCACTCCTGAGCCCAGAACATTTGTTGTATTGTGTCTGTTTTATTATGTCTTTATTTATCTGTTCCCTGTACATGAAAGTGTTGCTGAAAGGGGACACCTCCGTCTCACAATGGCCTTGGTCTCCTAGCATTTGCAACTGGTCTCACTGAACCGACTTGACAAAATACCCAACCATTCAACATCACTATTCGCTATTATAAGCCAATCAGCATTTTGATTACTGTGTGTACAGCTTTAAAACCTTATCTGAAATGTAACAGTGCCAAAGTGATTGTAAAAAAACTGTACTCTGAGTCACCTAATTCCCCCTCATCTTCAGCGATGTCATTCATAACAAGACTGACCCTTGGATCGGAGTGCTGGTGTGGGTGTGCGCGTGTGTGTGTGTGTGTGTGTGTGTGTGTGTGTGTGTATTTGTAGGTGGTTCTGTGACCAGCCCTGCTGTAGTCTGTCAGCCCATCTCCAGCAGCTAAAGCTGTCCTGCACAGCCGGCTTTTGTTCCGGGAATAGTGCGTTCATTCCAGGGATTCCAGCTCTTCAGTTTTCCGAGATCTTATCTCCCACAGTCTCTGTGTATCCGTGCACACCCGCGGCGGTGAGCTGTGGAAATTCCTCACAAATAGAGGAGGAAAAAACAGGAATGGGATAAAATCTCATCTGTTATGGGAGTAATGTGGTGCCACTTCGTGTCAGACCGGGTTAGGCTCAATACTGCCCTGTCCTGTGTTGTTTCACGGGAACGATTTGGCAGATAACACTGCTTCCTTTTTGCCCTTTTGGCTTCCTCCTCAGACAGAGGTGATGTTTTGAGGACGGGCGGCTGAAGTGCACAGCGAGGTGGCGGAGCTTTTCGGTATTTGGGCGGTGTAAAATTTGATGCGGCGTGGAGCACCGTTTAAGTGCGCCGTGGCGTTAACGTCACAGACTCCCTCGCGGGAGTGCTCTTCTTCAGGCGTGAAGCGGCTTCTCCGGGCCTCAGCGCGCAGGAAGTGCGTTGGCACCTCGTGACGTTCTGATCTTTGCCCTCCAGAGTATGTAGTTGTAGGTGTTTGCTGAAAGGGTGTGGTGCTGTTTGCCTTTGTCTTGGATATACCGCATCGTTTCCTGATCTTTTTCCAGCAGTAGATTTGAGCCGTGAGGCAGGGAAAGCAAAGAGCAGATGCCCTTGCAGTCGCTGTTCATTCCTTTTAGCAGCCAGACTGTCCATCAAAAGGCGTTATAACCACAGTCTGAAAATAATATTAGAAATCTTACATTTCTGTTTATCTGAGTACAGCAACAGTGTGTCAACCCCTGTTTTGCCTGCTTTCACCCATCTCCTACTAACCTTTTCTACTGGTACTGGGCCAAATAGCTGTCAAAAAAAGTATTTGCTGTGTTTTAATTTTGGAATTTAATTTTGGAGGTTCTCTGTTTAACCATACATTGACATATAATTGAGTAGATTTTATACTGCTTTTCATTTTGTGATCTAAAAGCACTTTACTGTGTGGAGGAAAACTTACCTGAACCACTGCCGGCATGAAGCCCCCACTGGGTCGTAAACACACACACAGCACCTCATTGACTTAGCGCCCTGAAGTGACCCAGGGAACTGGAGCAACCCTGCCTATGAGTGTGTGTGTGAGTGTGTGTGTGTGAGTGTGTGTGAGTGTGTGTGTGTGTGTGTGAGTGTGTGTGTGAGTGTGTGTGTGTGAGTGTGTGTGTGTGAGTGTGTGTGTGAGTGTGTGTGTTTGTGTGTGAGTGTATGTGTGAGTGTGTAAGTGTGAGTGTGTGTGTGTGTTTGTGTGTGAGTGTGTGTGTGTGTGTGAGCGTGTGTGTGAGTGTGTGTGTGTGTTTGTGTGTGAGTGTGTGTGTGAGCGTGTGTTTGTGTGTGAGTGTGAGCGTGTGTGAGTGTGTGAGTGTGAGTGTGTGTGTGTGTTTGTGTGTGAGTGTGTGTGTGTGTGTGTGTGAGCGTGTGTGTGAGTGTGTGTGTGTGTGTTTGTGTGTGAGTGCGTGTGTGAGTGTGTGTGTGTGTTTGTGTGTGAGTGTGTGTGTGTGTGTGTGTGTGTGAGTGTGTGTGTGTGTGTGTTAGCGTGAGTGCATTCCCGCAGGCTGCGATTCAGGGCGTTTCCCCCCGCATGCTGATTGACAGCTCCCCCCCCCCCCCCCCTCTTTCCTCCCCCGCAGGTAACCTGAGCCTCCACACAGAGCTGGAGGACCTGGTGGCCCAGTTCCTGGGGGCGGAGTCTGCCATGACGTTTGGCATGGGATTCGCCACCAACTCCATGAACATCCCAGCTCTCGTGGGAAAGGTGAGCATTATGGGAACTATATACCTACTGCGTGTAAACCACAAAGAACAGGCTGAATTTCACGTTTTAAGACCAGCTGAAATCAACTTTTTCCTCAATGTAGTCAATTATTCATAACCATACGAACACGCCTTAAGGTATACAGTATATTCCATGAAATGTATAAAACGGTAAAACTTAAAGTAAAGTTTTTCCATCCACTTCCTGGTTAACGACTGAAACGCCAATTTCAGTCCCCTCCAGTCACTCAGTCCTGTCACTCAGTGTCGTGCATTCTTCACGCTCCTCATTTGGCATCAGTCAAATCGACTCCCCGCCCTGCAGAGATCCCTTTCACTCGTGTACGCGTCATATTGAGGAAGCTAATGCTGCTCTAACTTCCTTCTCACCGTGTCCTGAAGGGAACCTGCTGCTCATAGGCCCTCTAGAGCAGGCTTCATTTGGCTGTGTTTCTGTAAATAATGTGGCTTTAGAGGCTGTGGAGGGCTACACATTCATGCCCTTACCTCACATTAAATTAAAGTAATCATTCATTTAATGCTAAGTAACTTGGAAAATATGAGGTGGGCAATAATCAGGAAACATATATACATATACATGTGATTTGGCTGATGCTTTAAGCCAAAGCGACTTACAGTTGATTAAACTAAGCAGGGGTCAATCCCCCCCCGGAGAAATGTGAGGTTAAGGCCCAACAGCTGTGCAGATCTTATCGTGACTACTCCAGGGATCGAACCACTGACCTTGCGGGTCCCAGTCATGTACCTTAACCACTACGCAACAGGCTGCAACAGACATGTGCCGTTAGGGATGGGCAAGCCATGTCAGAGCCACTGCTTTAGAGTGCACCCGCTCTGCCCCCTAGAGGTGGGAGTGTGAATCAGCGGTAACGGTGGCCACCCGGGGAATCACCGCTAGCGCTTGGCGATGCTGCTGGAGCAGCGGTCTCCAGGCGGGGCGAGGAGGAGGCCTGAAGACCTGCCGTTAGCACCGCTGCGTCAGACAGGGCTCCACAGTGCGGCGGGGCGGGGAGGGGAGGCTGTCTGGGCTGCGGCGTTGCTAAGCGTCGGTGACTGCTGCTCTCGTTCTGGGACCAGCCAGCCCCGCGGCCCACCAGCGCAGCCGCAGTCAGGACCGGCCAGCGGGGGGCGACAGAGAGCAATACGGCTCGGCCTGGTTTATGAACAAACGGTGCAAATATCAACATCGATTAATATGTCGTAGGAATGGGCAAAGATTGGATATCAGGGTGTAGACTGACCCATCCGTATGATATACACAGTGTAGACTGACCCATCCGTATGATATATACAGTGTAGACTGACCCGTCCGTATGATATACACAGTGTAGACTGACCCGTCCGTATGATATACACAGTGTAGACTGACCCATCCGTATGATATACACAGTGTAGACTGACCCGTCCGTATGATATATACAGTGTAGACTGACCCATCCATATGATATATACAGTGTAGACTGACCCATCCATATGATATAAACACTGACTGACTGACAGTGTAGAGGAACTGATTTCTCCTCCTGGTGCTCTCTCAGTCTCCTGGGAACAGAAACAGTGTCAGACAGGAGAGGAGCGGTTCCCCTGGGACACCGAGGAGCAGTGTCAGACAGGAGAGGAGTGGTTCCCCTGGGTCACTGAGGAGCAGTGTCAGACAGGAGAGGAATGGTTCCCCTGGGTCACTGAGGAGCAGTGTCAGACAGGAGAGGAGCGGTTCCCCTGGGTCACTGAGGAGCAGTGTCAGACAGGAGAGGAGCGGTTCCTCTGGGTCACTGAGGAGCAGTGTCAGACAGGAGAGGAGCGGTTCCCCTGGGTCACTGAGGAGCTGGGGGTGACTGTGTGCTCTGTTGTCCTTCAGGGCTGTCTGATCCTCAGTGACGAGCTGAACCACACGTCTCTCATCCTGGGAGCCCGGCTGTCTGGTGCCACCATCCGGGTCTTCAAACACAACAGTGAGTACACCACACCTGGGGCCCGGGGCCCACTGTCATCAGCCCTCCTGCGTGGCAGATTCACTGATACACTGACTGACTGACTCTCTTTCACTCACTGACTCACTGACTCACTGACTGACTCTCACTCACTGACTCACTGACTTACTGACTGACTCTCTTTCACTGACTGACTCACTGAGTCATTAATTGACTCTCACTCACTGATTCACTTACTCTCTTTCACTCACTGACTCACTGACTTACTGACTGACTCTCTTTCACTCACTGACTCACTGACTTACTGACTGACTCTCTTTCACTGACTGACTCACTGGTCATTCATTGACTCTCACTCACTGACTCACTGATTCACTTACTCTCTTTCACTCACTGACTCACTGACTCACTGACTTACTGACTGACTCTCTTTCACTGACTGACTCACTGACTCACTGATTGACTCTCACTCACTCACTGACTAACTCACTGACTGGCTGATTCACTGACTGACTCAGAGACTGACTGATTCACTGATTCATTGACTGACTCACTGGCATCGCTACAGACTGAATGCTGCTGCCTGTAGCGTAGTGGTTAAGGTACATGACTGGGACCCACAAGGTCGGTGGTTCGATCCCCGGTGTAGCCATAGTAAGATCCACACAGCTGTTGGGCCCTTGAGCAAGGCCTTTAACCCTGCATTGCTCCAGGGGAGGATTGCTTAGTCTAATCAACTGTACGTCACTCTGGATAAGAGCGTCTGCCAAATGCCAATAATGTAATGTAATGTAGTTACAGTACATGACTGGGACCAGCAAGGTTGGTGGTTTGATCCCTAGTGTAGCCACCATAAGATCTGCACAACTTTTGGGCCCTCGAGCAAGTCCTTTAACCCCACATTGCTCCAGGGGAGGATTGTCTCCTGCTTAGTCTAATCCACTGTTGCTTTGGATAAAAGCGTCAGCCAAATAACATGTAATGTAATGTAATGCCCTCAAACGGGCATTGCGTGGATCACCGTGAAATTCACAGCACGATAAACAGGTTGAGATTTTAGGAGAGGAAATTTACTGAAACAATCTGCTTATGATAATGAAATCTGAAGGGAACCGACAGGGGAGAAAAACAAAAGCAAACAATGGATTAATATTCCTTTTGACAACACAGTAAAAATGGCACGTTGATGAGCATCATTCCGAGTGTTGTACTGACTAGAGCAGGCTCTTGAGTTAATTTGTCACCAGTCTACCATAATGATACGTATGATTTTGGTGGTCACTGTTATGGACAAAAGAGCATTAGGAACAAACAATTGTTTGTGCTGACAATTACAGAATATCACTCCGTAAGTAAAGAAAAGCAATTGTCTGTAAACAAGTACTATCCAGTTGATTTGAAGCTGGTTCTGATGTTCTCTCTGGCCTGCTAGCGGAAGGACTTGAAGTGCTGTGCTTACGTGCTACTTCACACAGTCAACCACATATTTCTGAACAACAGACAGCAAGAGGAATGAACTCTGCCCGGAGGAAAAACACACTCACACACATACACATGTATACATATACACAGACAAATGCGCACACGTACATACACTCACAGACATCCGAGTCCACACATACTCACAAACACACACACAAAAAACACAGACACGCATGCAAGCACACACACACACACACACACACACACACACACACACACACACATGCACACACACACACACACACACATACATGCATGTTAGTGTGCGGGCTTTCTGCTTTTCAGCCCAGCAGCTTGCTGAACTGGATGAGCGTATGACTACAATCTCGAAGATCTCTCTGATACCTGTAGTGCTCTGAGCTTGCTCTCTCTGTCTTTATGTTCTCCCTCGCTACAAAACCAACAGCCACCATATCAACCGACTAATACAAGAGATCTGTCTACTGATAATGCAGCTTATGTTATTTAGCTCATGCTTTTTATCCAAAGCAACTTACTGTTGATTAGAGTAATCCCCCTGGAACAACACAAGGTTAAGAACCTTGCTTAATGGCCCAACACCTGTGTGGACCTTACTGTGGCTAAACCGGGGCTTGAACCACCTACCTTGCAGGGCCCGGTCATGTAGCTTAGCCACTAGGCTACAGGCTAGCGTCGGGTTTCTGACTTGTTTTATTTCTGGTCAGCCTGGAATTTAGTGAATTGCTTGTTGAGGGATACCCTGCAGAATGGCAGTAGAAAGTGAGTGTGACCTATTTCAGTATACAGGCAGTATTACTATTATGATTTTTTACCCTCTTCTTTAGAAAGCTTTTGCAGTAGAGACTGGATACAAAAGCAAAAAGCATCAGAAACAGAATATTATCATAGACACAACAGTTTTCCCCTCCGCATATAAAGGGTAATATGATATGAATCTGTACCCTATGCACTAGAACTGCGCATCAGATATTGTCAGCCCATCTCCCTTTGTGTGGATGTGGTCCCCTTTCAGGTGGAGAGAAATGACACCATTGTGAAGCTATCGAGTAGGGCATCTGACTGTGGACAATATCACAAAAGGAGGAGATATATGTGGCAGCCATTTTGGTTATCAGGGATCTACTGTGCTCCCATTTTAGGAACATTCGCTCCTGAAAATTGATTTCAGCTAACTGAAAAGTCATTTACTAATAATGTGCTCCCATGTGCTCTTTGGAAAAAAATGTAAGTGAAGAGCCCTGTTCATTTGGTGCAAGATGGAACCAGAGGTTTGCACAGGACATTGTGTGCGTCTGCATCTGTGTGCATGTGTGTGTGCACATGCCTGTGTGTGTGTGTCTGCGTGTGTGTATGTGTGCATGTGTGTGAGTGTGAGCGTGTGTGTGAGTGCACCTGTGTGATTCTGTGTGAGCGCGTGTAGGTGTTTGTGAGTGTATGTGTTTGTGTTTATGTGTGTGAGCGTGCTTCTCTGTTGCCCTCTGGGCAGAGTTCATTCCTCCCGTGTCACATGCATGTGCATGTGCATGCCTGTGTGTGTGTCTGCGTGTGTGCATGTGTGAATGTGTGTGTCTGTGTGTGTGTATATGTGCATCTGTGTGTGTATGTGTGAATGTGTGTGTCTGCGTGTGTGTATGTGTGAATGCGTGTGTGTGTGTGTCTGCGTGTGTGTATGTGTAAATGTGTGTGTGTGTATTTGTTCATGCCTGTGTGTATGCGTGTGTGTATGTGTGAACGTGTGTGTGTGTATGTGTGCATGCCTGTGTGTGTCTGCATGTGTGTATGTGTGAATGCGTGTGTGTGTGTCTGCGTGTGTGTATGTGTGAACGTGTGTGTGTGTATGCGTGTGTTTATGTGTGCATGCCTGTGTGTGTCTGCATGTGTGTATGTGTGAACGTGTGTGTGTGTCTGCGTGTGTGTATGTGTGAATGCGTGTGTGTGTGTGTCTGCGTGTGTGTATATGTGAATGCGTGTGTGTGTGTGTCTGCGTGTGTGTATGTGTGAACGTGTGTGTGTGTCTGCGTGTGTGTATGTGTGTGGTTGTACAGGCATGTGTGCGCATTCCTCTGGCGTCATGCTCTCTGTTGCTCGGGTAAACCCAGGTCACTGTCAGGCTGTACAGAGCATTCATCACAGCTGCGATTGAGCTGGCATTCCTGTGCACAGACCCACTCAACAGGTTAGCCTGGCGTGAGATAGCAGCGCCAGGCTTTGGGCTACATTGTTCATCCTCAAATCCACTCTGTCCAGGTCTCGACTCTTCTTCTATGTATTTGTGTTATCCGGGGGTGTTGAGGGAAGGGGTAGAAATGGTGGGGATATTGGTGTCTCCTCCATACATTGTTTACTATCTCTGGATTTTGTTGACGTGTGTGGTTCGCACACAAGGTACTTCCCTTCTCTCAGTGAAGCCTGCAAGGCAACAGCTTTTAGAACTAGAAAACTTCATTGCAAAAGATCTAGCACTAGCTAGTAACATAGGTAGAGACAGATTTGATAAAAATGCAGTAAAGAAAAGCTGCCTGCGGAGTAGTATGTACACATCATCTGTGGTTGGCTGAGCTGAACCTTCCAGACTTCACCATGGGAAAGAAAGTACCTTGGGTGTGGCTCGCCAATCGCTGAAGCAGAAGTTTCAGACATCCAGATTTGAGTGGGCCGGGTGTGTTGGTATCGCTGAACTGGGGAAAGATGCCACAGTGCCGTGTTTGTGTCTCTGGGCTTTTGAGTGTGAAGGTGGGTCAGTCTACACTGGTGTAGCCTATTGGCTGTGGTACATGACTGGCACCTGGACGGTTGGTGGTTCAAGCCCCGGTGTAGCCTTGATAAAAATCTGTACAGCCGTTGGGCCCTTGAGCAAGGTCCTTTCTCCAAGGGGGATTGTTCCCTGCTTAGTCTAATCAGCTGTAAGTCACTTTGGATAAAAGCATCAGCTAAATAACTGTTTTGCATTATACTTCCAAAAACAACTCTTGACACCTGCTCGTGACAATGTCGCACGTGGCGAAATCTTTCATATTTGCGAAGGCTTTCAGTGTTTGACGTGAGTCTTCTGTGGAACAATACAGCTGATCTCTGGGTGGAGGAGTGAGCGTTTGTGGACATCGGTCATGTCTCAGTCATGGTATTTTCATCAGCAGTCCTGCTCTCTGCCTTCACTTCAGTGTTCTGCTCCACATTTGTTCTTTCACTTCTTCAGTTTCCTCTCGAGCGCTGAGCCACGGCTTGCAGTTGTTCAATAGCTCCACCTACTGGACACAGCGGAACAACAGCAGCTTCCACAAAGAGACAGACTTTAAATCATTCTAATTTCGATTGATTTGCGACCCCCGATTATTCTAACTAGTTACTTCTAACTTCCCCTACTGTTACTGCGGAAAATAAAACATATCCAGGGAATTGCTGCCTGACCACCTGTTGAGTGTCATGATTACATACCTGAGTGACAGGGATTTTTGAGTCATTTTCCAGTAATTTAAACAGGCTTTTGTTAAAGTGTGAATGGGGGCGACATGGCTCAGGCAGTAAGAGCAGTCGTCTGGCAGTCGGAGGGTTGCCGGTTCGATCCCCTGCCCGGGCTGTGTCGAAGTGTCCCTGAGCAAGACACCTAACCCCCAAATGCTCCTGACGAGCTGGTCGGGGCCTTGCATGGCAGCCAATCGCCGTCGGTGTGTGAGAGTGTGTGTGTGTGTATGAATGGGTGAATGAGAAGCATCAATTGTACAGCGCTTTGGATAAAGGCGCTATATAAATGCCAACCATTTACCATTTAAAGTGTCCTGTATGAATCAGTGAGGGTGAGAGGAGACTCTCTCAGTCTCTATTGGCCAATAAAACACCAGCGCGTCACCCGCATTGCAGTATCTCCCTGTGTCCCTCTCAGGGGTGTCACCCAGCGTTACATTCAAAAACTAAGTCTTGAAAAGTCTTCACATTGAACTAATTACTCACCGGGGACCAATTAATTTTTTTTCCTGAGCCACTGTCATGGAAGATATTACAATATTTCTTTAATTCCTATTCATCCCTTCACCTTTAGGTACCCAGTGCAAGGTCTGGTGCCCGGAATAAAACACCCACGGTCAAAATGGCCACCTCCATGAACAGCAGCTCCTGTCGGAAACCCACGGGGCGGGTTAGCGGGAGCTGTCTCCGGCGCTGACGTTGATGTTTCCCTCACAGACATGCAGAGTCTGGAGCGCATGCTGCGGGAGGCAATCACCTACGGCCAGCCTCGCACCCACCGGCCCTGGAGGAAGGTCCTCATCCTGGTGGAGGGCATCTACAGGTGAGCCGGCCTTTTCTGCCCCCTACCTGCCCCGGGGGGTAAGCACACTGCCCCAGGCGCTGGCTATAGACCCGACACAGCTGAGGTTAGAGGAGAAAAAAAATAATAAAAGTTGTTTTTTCTTGGAACAATTTTTTTCTCTCAAAAATTTAATATGTGCTTGTGTTAAGTTACTGTGTGCTTGGCAAGTGAAATTTTCTCACCCCATTGGCAAATCTTAAAATGAGTCAAACTTAATAGAAAGAGAAACATAATGGAAATAAGATTTTAAAGTTTTCTCCGCCCTTGCGCATAACGGCAGGTTAACTCAGAGGTTATCTGTTGTGTGAAACATTACCTGTGTGAGATAGGGTCCCAGGGCGTGTTGTGGCTTCACTGATGAGCGTCAGTGTTCTGGTGGCAGTGACTCATCCAGACCAGGTTTGAGAGAACGCACCGGAGAACGCCATGTCCCGAAACTGTCAGGCTGACAAAGATGAAGAGCACAGTGTGTTTGAGCTGCAGTGGCGTGCTGATGGATGAGCTCATAGCTCAGGGTGACATTATTACTGGTATGATTAGATTTACATGCGCTGTAGAGTCTCATACCTAGAACAGCAGGTCTCCCATTCAGCAATCTTATAGGCAACTGAGGTCAGGAAGCACACATAAGATAGAGATAGATAGATAGATAGATAGATAGATAGATAGATATAGACAGACAGGCAGACAGACAGACAGACAGACAGATAGAATGTGGGGGTGATAGGTAGTGGGGGAGACAGAGCGATACTTCCTCACAAATTTCTACCCAAAGTTAAGAACAATATCCCCAGAAGCTCCCATATTTACCAGGAGAATGCAAAGAAAGGAGCTACATCAGCAAACAGTTAAAAATGAAAACGGAATGGAGGACGCTGAGGTCAGGTTGAGGCGTTAATCGCGCGTCTCCGTTTGTGTCCCAGCATGGAGGGCTCCATCGTGCGGCTGCCCGAGATCGTGGCTCTGAAGCAGCGCTACAAGGCCTACCTGTACCTGGACGAGGCGCACAGCATCGGGGCGGTGGGCCGGACGGGCCGGGGCGTGACCGAGCTGCTGGGGGTGGATCCGGCCGACGTGGACGTGCTCATGGGCACCTTCACCAAGAGCTTCGGTGCCGCGGGGGGCTACATCGCCGGGAAGAAGGTACCGGCTCGCCTCCCCGCACACCCAAACGTGTCCCCCAAAACGTTCCCCAGTCCACCTCTCCAAAACCTCCGCACACCCAATCGTGTCCCCCAAAACGTTCCCCAGTCCACCTCTCCAAAACCTCCGCACACCCAAACATGTCCCCCAAAAAATCCCCAGTCCACCTCTATCAAAAACCTTTGCACACCCAAACTTGTCCCCCAAAACGTTCCCCAGTCTACCTCTCCAAAACCTTCGCACACCCAAACTTGTCCCCCAAAACGTTCCCCAGTCCACCTCTCCAAAACCTTCGCACACCCAAACTTGTCCCCCAAAACGTTCCCCAGTCCACCTCTCCAAAACCTCCGCACACCCAAACTTGTGCCCCAAAACGTTCCCCAGTCCACCTCTCCAAAACCTCCGCACACCCAAACTTGTCCCCCAAAACGTTCCCCAGTCCACCTCTCCAAAACCTTCGCACACCCAAACGTGTCCCCCAAACATTCCCAATTCCCCAGTCCACCTCTACAGCAAATTGCGGAAGCTCTAACTTCCATTTCAGCTTGTCTTTAAAAGCGGGCTTTAGTATGTGACCACATCAGGGATACAGTTGTTACAGAGACTGGTTGCCCATGTTTTTCAAATTAAGAACCCAAGAACCCTGCCTGGTCCCAGTGTGTTTATAAGGTGGGAGAGCTGGCATTGGACCAGCCTCTTCTTCTGGAGAACACGAGAGCGTGCTCCAGATTTCCCATGATGCCGTGCAATAATGAACAGAATGGCTGCACTGACAGCTGTTGATGGTAAACGTTTGGTGGTGGGCGGGGGGGGGGTTTAACTTAAGATATATTTGTTCTGTTATATTTCACATATCAGTTATTTAATTTTTCACATGCTCTATTATGAAGTTTGTGGGAACATGGATAAAATGGCCCTTTGTACTGATGACATCCTGAATTCTGCTCCTGAATTCACGCACACACATACACATACACACACACACACACGTGCTTACACACATGACCATACACAAGTATCGGTATCTGTTGATTCTTTTCGAACAACCATGTTAAAAAATACAATTTAAAAAACAGTCAATTTCATTATTTTATACCTAAGTGAATTCAAATCAAATGCAGGTGCTTCGATTGAACAAAAACTACTGTGCCATATTTACTGGTTGAGTTCATCCTCTGAAAGTTGAGTAAATCCACTGAAAGCTATTTAAAACTCAACCTGACTTATTGCAGATACAAAGTGCTTTATAAAGGGTTCAATCAGCCCCCTCTAGTGGACATGATGGACAACTGTTGGGGAGCAATCGTGCCTGTCGTACAGCAGTTTAGTAGCATTTGTAGATAAAGACAAATGGCCAAGTGAAATCATCCTCAAATATGTATCATTATAACACTGTAATCATATTTGATAATAATCTTTAAAAGTGAGTTCCTGTTTGTGAGTGTGAGTTCCTGTTTGTGCTGTTCCCTTGTTCTGTGTTTCCTGTGGGTTAAATGATCTCTGTGTACAGGAGCTGGTGGACTACCTGAGAGCCTACTCTCACAGTGCTGTCTACGCCATGGCCATGTCGCCGCCCGTGGCCAATCAGATCATCCGCGCCATTAAGTGCATCATCGGATTGGATGGCACCACAGTAGGTCAGTGTACAATTTTATCAGGTACAGTGTACAACTGAAAAGCATGCAATTCATTGCACCCAGATTAGCCAAAAGGCTTAATTTAATTTGTAGTCCAAAAATGCATAGTATAACGTCTGTATTTACAAACAGGCCTCGCTGTCAGAGGCAGGATCAGGAAGCAGTCAGAGGCAGGGACAGGAAGCAGTCAGAGGCAGGGACAGGAAGCAGTCAGGGGTAGGAACAGGAAGCAGTCAGGGGTAGGAACAGGAAGCAGTCAGGGGTAGGAACAGGAAGCAGTCAGGGGTAGGAACAGGAAGCAGTCAGGGGTAGGAACAGGAGCATTCATCAGTCCTGTTGTCCTGTGGAAACGTGCTTGCTATTAAAGGGGTGGGGAGGTGAGGGTTAATGTGTGAAGGGAGCAGGTTTAACTCAAAGCACACGTGACTCCAGGTTCTGTGGTAATGAGTTTCATATGCTCAGGGGTAGACCTGCATCACTAAACAGCCCCAGAGGTAATGGCCTTGGACACTGAGCTGTGCTGTAATAGTTATGCTCTCAGCCAGCGTCTCTCCACAGTATGCTAAGGGTAGGCCCAGGTTTGTCCAACAGTTACATTTCTAAATATCTCCATTAGCGAACCGGACTAACATTCTAAGACTTTTCCGACAATTTCACACGCGGCTGACGATGAACGTTAATGGGGCATCCAGGGAACCGGGCAAGAGTGTGCTGGGAACATTTTCCATAACTTTCCAGGAATCTCCTGGGGTCCAAAGATTGCTTGACGGGAAACACAGAGAGAGCTCTCCAACTTCAGTTCTGCATCTTTGGAAATGCGTCTTAATATGTCAGAACAGATTTTCACACAATACAAACATCACCCATTTTAGGCCAGCCGTATCACATATAGATATGCACATAACAAAACATTTAATCTAGGAGGGATAAAAATTTACCGAGGAAAGATTACGGTTAAAACATTGTGCTCATTTCGAAGAAGATTACGGAAAGGCCCTTGTGTAAACATCGGCTATTACGGCCCAGATGTTCTTGGAAGCACTGATTACATCCATGTCCACGATGCACAGGATCGCTGCTTTAAGACAGGACCCATCAGAATTATGGGGGATTTACATAAAGCACTTTTACTGCCAACATCTGCTGGAAAGCACACAAGGGGGAGCTGGAATGAAGTTTGTTAAGTGACTTAATATGCCGAGAGAAAGTAAGAAAGCGATGTACTCATTACTATGCTGCGGGAGAAAGCTGACAGAAAAACGCCTCAGAGACCCTTGATGATGTGCTCATTGGCACATTGTAGGCTGCTCACAAATGTACTATTACTATTGTAATTGATAGTAATAATGATGGTCATGAATTAATATATTTATATGTTTGTTCTCATTCAAACTCACTTGTAGTACATGGCTAATGTGGCATGTGCTTTGTTTACAAATCCTGCGGTTGAGCTGGTCAAGATGGTCATAAACTGGACTAGCTGGGTGGCGACCATGTCGAGCTGGGAGCTGGTCTGAACTGGTCAACCAGCTAAACCATGTAGAGCTGGGAGCTGGTCTGAACTGGTCAACCAGCTAAACCATGTAGAGCTGGGAGCTGGTCTGAACTGGTCAACCAGCTAAACCATGTAGAGCTGGGAGCTGGTCTGAACTGGTCAACCAGCTAAACCATATCAAGCTGGGAGCTGGTCTGAACTGGTAAACCAGCTACCAGCTATTTCAAAACCTAGCTTGAGCTGTTTTTTGTCAGTAGGGTAGTCAGATACCCTCTTACTGCATAGTGTAACAGCATTCACATACTGTATATACCTGGGTGTCCACTGCAGTGATCAAGGTTAACTTTAGTCTAGACGTGCAATCTTTAACTCAAATCCTGGAGGGCTGCTGTGTCTGCTACTTCTTAATGTGTTCCTGCACTTAAGTATTTAATTAAAGTCATTGATTGGCTAAAGAGTTTTCCCCCAGGATGGGAGTTCTGGTTGTGAGCCCAGTTCCTTAACCACAAAGTGGACCACTGATATATACACTGTGTGTGGTCATTTAGGACCACAACCATCTGTGGGCCACACAATTCAGGTTCTAAATGTTTTTTTCATTTCATTTTCCATAATTTGCTGGGTGTGTATAGCTTTTTAATGGTATTGTCGTGCAGTTATGGGACCCCAGTCAGGTTTTTATTGTGTTGTGGGGACCCCAGTCAGGTTTTTATTGTGTTGTGGGGACCCCAGTCAGGTTTTTATTGTGTTGTGGGGACCCCAGACAGGCTGTTTTTGTGTTGTACAGTGTGTTGCCGAAGTTGTGATGAAACTGCATGAATGTCAGTGAATGTCAGAAAGTCAGAAAGTTCCTGACCCGTATCTACACGATTGTATGCATTGCACTGCTGCCACACAATTGGCTGACTAGATAATCGCTTGAATATGTAGGTGTAATAAAGTACAAATGTTCCTAATAAAATGCTTGGTGAGTGTACACGGCTACATGTTTGGAGGTGAAGGGGGGGGGAGGGGTCACTGGATTTCTGGCTGCAGTGCTCATGGGGTCAGAAGTGAGGGGGGGGTGGTGGAAGGTGGGGGTTTGGGGTGTTGATGGGGTAAAGCCTCTCTCGTTTCAGTGCTGATGCATTGTGGGCCAGCGTCGGTGGCTTTTGGGTGTCTGAACTCTGCGTCTCTGGATGGCATTAGCTGGCCAGATGGCTGTGCTCTCATTCCCGCACTGCGGGCCAGTTTAAAGCCTCTTGTGGCTTAAGCCGACACAGGCGATTTAGGATGTGCAGAAAACGTTTTAATCTGCTCTACGCCACTAAGTTATCCAAAATATCATGTATGATGTGGCAGGACACAGATGCTCACGTTACTATTGTCTTTCTCTCTTTTTTCTTTCTCTCTTTTTTTGTTTTAGTGTTTTTTTCTTCCTTCCAAACAGCCCACCTATTTTTTAAATTATGGAATAATTTCTTGTCATTTTTCAGACAGCCTGCCCCCCCTTACAAATGCAGACACATGCATTCACATTCACTCATTAAACAAACCTCACTTGCCTTGAGAAATGTCGGTGTTCATATTTGATGCTAAAATACATCAGTTGGTGTTTGGGGAAAAAGTTGAGAGTTGGTGTTTTTCCCCCAACTTTTAAACTAGTCTTTTTTAAGTTTATTTGCTTGATTGTATCTCTTTGTGTCATGGGTACCATTTTAAGCTTAGGTCTCTTACTAAGGGAAACGTTAAGGCAAATTAAGCTCTTTTATCTATCCAGCTCTATAAACGGATATTTTGTTTTAAAGAAATAGTGGTAAGCTGTGTTTGTTGCACTGAATAGTCACGTCTGCTAAGCAATGAAATAACAATATTCAAAAACAGGTGACATTTGTCTTTCGTTTATGGAAATGTCTTGGAAAAATGTGTAAATGTTGAAGCGAACTGGAGGAGTAGAGCGTATTTGAGCGAACTCCAGCCGTGTGTGAGGGCTCTCCGGGGCGGGGCTGAAACAGGCGCTCAAGGCTGCTCGTGTTCTGCAGGGATCCAGCGGGTGCGACAGCTGGCCGAGAACACCAGGTACCTGCGCCGGCGTCTGCAGGAGCTGGGCTTCATCATCTACGGCTCCCCAGAGTCCCCTGTGGTCCCGCTGCTGCTCTACATGCCCGGGAAAGTCGTGTAAGTGCTGAGCGTGATTAAACGCAGCTGACCGTGACTGACCACAGCCCACTGTGACTGACTGTGACTGACTGTAGCTCACTGTGACTGACTGTGACTGACTGTAGCTCACTGTGACTGACTGTGACTGACTGTAGCTCACTGTGACTGACTGTGACTGACTGTGACTGACTGTAGCTCACTGTGACTGACTGTGACTGACTGTAGCTCACTGTGACTGACCGTGACTGACTGTGACTGACTGTAGCTCACTGTGACTGACCGTAGCTCACTGTGACTGACTGTGACTGACTGTAGCTCACTGTGACTGACCATAGCCCACTGTGACTGAAGGTGAGTGACTGGGGTCCCATCACTCCCAGCTGAAACAGCCCGGACGTCAGCTGGTCATCTCTATGCCAGCCTTTCAGACTGTTTCGGACCCCGTTCCAGAGATAACGGCGCCCTGGCACCACTTCAAAGGCGAGGGCCACTGAAGCGATTTGGGCCTGTGAAGTTCTTTTGTTTGTTTTTTTTACTGTTGTTCTCCGTCTTCAGATCTTTCCCCCTCTCTCTTCCCTGTCCCGTTTGAGGAGGCAGAAGTGCAGAAAGTGAAGAGACGGTGGGAGTGAGGAGAGAAGGAGGGAGGGTAGTTGAGTTGGCAAAGCAGTGTGGGGCAGAGTCCTGGTGCTCATGTGTGCTGCATGAAGCAAAGCATATTCACTCACTCCCTCACACACTCACTCACTCACTCACATACTCAATCACACACTCACTCACTCACTCACTCCCTCACACACTCACTCTCTCACACACTCACTCACACACTCACTCTCTCACTCACTCCCTCACACACTCACTCTCTCACACACTCACTCACTCACTCTCTCACACACTCACTCTCTCACTCACTCCCTCACACTCACTCTCTCACACACTCACTCACTCTCACACACTCACTCTCTCACTCACTCACTCTCTCACTCACCCACACACTCACTCACTCTCTCACTCACTCACTCTCTCACTCACTCACACACTCACTCACACACACCCACACACTCACTCACTCACTCACACACTCACCCACACTCACTCACTCACTCACTCACACACTCACTCTCTCATTCTCTCACTCTCTCATTCACTCACTCACTCACTCACACACTCACTCACACACTCACACACTCATTTGAGCTGCAAGGAAGGCCTGTGTTCATGTTCAGTGCCTTTACTGAAAAAAGCACACTATTATTGGCCTGCCACTCAGAGTGTGTGCATTCGGTTGGCCTTTCGGTTGGCCTTCGGACGGGCCAGCTGGAGACCGCAGAACCCGGGCTAGGCACAGGGAGAGGGGTGAACCCTGGCTGTCATGAGTGCCCACGTTCATTACATTTGTTTGACTGACCCTTTTATCCAAAGCCACATACAATAAGTACGTAAGGAATGTCGTTGGAACAACTACAAAACCCCGGTCCGGTAAAGTACAACTCCCAAAGAGTATCAGCTGTACATAGCCATGAACATCAAGTCTGTTTCACACAGTAAAGTATTGGCTAAGACAGTAAAGTCATAAGCATGATTACAACTTAAGAGACATGGCAAAGAGCTGCCTACAACATCAAGATGAAGATACAAGTGCAACATGAAAGTACTGAAATGCCAAGATACAAGTATTACTTGATTGGGGGTAGCTCTGCAGAGGAAATTAGTCCAGATGTGCCTTCTGACCACAATGGAAAATGGGCTGTGACTGAGCAGTTGTTTTATTGTTTTATTGTTTTATTGTTTTATTGGAGTGGGTCATGAGGTCATATCACCACAGGGGAGCTAGAGTGGAGTAGCTCTGTGGTTGAGAAGAGTGAGAACCATTCACACGGCAGGAAGTGCAGGTCTCCTTGCTGCAGCAGAGCGGTGTGGTTGAGTTGGTGTGTACATTGCAGAAGAAGCCTGTCTCAACAAGTGTTTCAATGTTGTAATGAGACTTTTCTCTCCCTCTCAAGTAGAAAATGTTATCTGACAAGTGAATTGTCTTACCCCACTGGCAAACTCATCATTTTGTCATATTCAGCAAAGATATAAATAATAGAAATATTAGTCATAGAAATAAGATTTTAGACAAAAATACCTGACTTATTTTTAAGTTTTTGCAGTGTTGAGCTGAATTATGTCCTGACGGTTGGAAGGGGGGCGGCATCGATGGTGCAGTGGGTAGCACTGCCGCCTCACAGCAAGGAGGTCCTGGGTTCGAATCCCCGTCGGCCGGGGCCTCTCTGTGCGGAGTTTGCATGTTCTCCCCATGTCTGCATGGGTTTCCTCCGGGTACTCCGGTTTCCTCCCACAGTCCAAAGACATGCAGGTTAGGCTGATTGGAGAGTCTAAATTGCCCGTAGGTATGAGTGTGTGAGTGAATGGTGTGTGTGCCCTGCGATGGACTGGCGACCTGTCCAGGGTGTATTCCTGCCTTTCGCCCAATGTATGCTGGGATAGGCTCCAGCCCCCCTGCGACCCTGTTCAGGATAAGCATTCAGATAATGGATGGAAGGGGTTGTCCTGTTGTCCTGTTGTAAGAACTCAATTACAGCAATTACAGCCAAAATATAGTTTGTTGTGTGTGCTCGATTGATGCTATAGGCATGAATACATAAATAATTGTGCATGAATTCATGGTGCAATGACACAAAGCTGGTCAAGAAACAGCTGAGCAGCATAATATCAGTTACATTTGGTTCCCTAAAACAGGGGGACTATGTATAAATACAACTGTAGTTCCAACACTGATCACCTGATATGGATGTAAATACCCTACAATCAAAGCTGACAGTTGACACGTTAACCTCATATTCATCGTTTAATTTCAGATACAATGTGCTGGAGTACAGAGCCAAAAAAACCAAACAAAAAATAGTGCCACTGTCCAAATACTTACGGACATCACTGTATGTTCCACGTGGCAGGAATACTTACCCCTGGATTGGTGGAGTAGGTGAACTATTCCTCACAGCTGTTTTCTCACTGCTTCCTCTCTTTGTAGCTTTTGAAGCCTTTTATTGTGCAAATTAGTTTTTTGTGGATTGAATGGCAACACTTCTTTAACAAAGAAAGGGCCCTTGAATCAATCAACATTCCTCCTAATCTTTCACAAATTGTTGTTCTTTTCTTCACAACCCCTTGAGCAAGACCCTTAACCCCACATTGCTCCAGGGGGGGGATTGTCCCCTGCTTAGTCTAATCAACCGTAAGTCGCTGTGGATAAAAGGCCTTGGCTAAATAACAAATTATTTATTTATTTATTACAAACGTAGTTCAGTGAGTTATTGTCGGAGACCTATGAGCTTAGTAACCTGTGTAGAACAAACTCTTGCGTGTAACTCTTGCGTGTAAGTCCGAGTGAAAGACAGATGTTGCTCTGGTCGGAGGCTGGTTGAGCGTTGAGGAGATGGCGGGGGAGGGTGAGGTGTCGTGGCTGACTGAAGCGGACATTGACGCTCTCTCTCCCCCTCAGGGCGTTTTCGCGGGCCATGCTGGAGAGGAAGATCGGCGTGGTGGTGGTGGGCTTCCCGGCCACGCCCATCGCTGAGGCCCGGGCGAGGTTCTGCGTCTCCGCCGCACACACCAGGGAAATGCTGGACACGGTGAGCTTCACACACACACAGAGTCACACACACACACAGTCACACACACACAGTCACACACACACACACACACACACAGTCTCACACAGAATCACACACACACACAGAGTCACACACACACAGAGTCACACACACACACAGTCACACACACACACACACACACACAGTCTCACACAGAATCACACACACACACAGAGTCACACACACACAGAGTCAAACACACACACAGAGTCACACACACACAGAGTCACACACACACACACAGAGTCACACACACACAGAGTCACACACACAGAGTCACACACACACACACACACACAGTCACACACACACAGAGTCACACACACAGAGTCACACACACACACACACACACACACACAGTCTCACACAGAATCACACACACACACACAGAGTCACACACACACAGAGTCAAACACACACACAGAGTCACACACACAGAGTCACACACAGAGAGAGACACACACACAGAGTCACACACACACACACACACACACACAGAGTCACACACACATACACACACATGCACACACATACACACACACACAGTCACACACACACAGACACAGAGTCACACACAGACACAGAGTAACACACACATACACACACACATGCACACACACACTCTCACACGCGTACACACACACATATACACACAAATACAAGCACACACACACACACACACACATACACACAGTCATACTCTCACACACACAGGCTCATACACACACATACTCATACACACACACACACACACAGTCATACTCAAACACACACACACACGCACACACACGCACACACGCACAAAGTCACGCACATACTAGCTCCCAGGTGTGTGCCGTACTGAGTGCTGTGCCCTGGCTCAGGTGCTGGATGCCCTGGATGAGGTAGGGGACTACCTGGTCCTCAAGTTCTCCCGCCGGACGCCCTCCCCGCGCCCGGAGCTCGACGACGAGACAGACTTTGAGCTGGACAGCTGACGGAGCAGCTGACGGAGCAGCTGACAGAGCAGCCCAGGGATCAGCACACAGAGCAGCCCACAGAGCAGCTCACCTTCTGCACTGCTGCACTTAAGCTTCAGAGACACGAGGGCAGTACACTGCTCGCGTCTTCTTCGCCCGCTAAACTTACAGCATTTAACATATGACTGCAGACTAGGGATGCAAGTCTGTACATCTGTGAATAGTAAATTTGATACTTTAACATTTTTGTATTTATTTTGTACCTTTTTTTTTTTTATGAGTGTCTTGATGTACAATATTAATTGTTGGGAGTGGTGTCCTAACAACAACAATAAAAGTAATAATAATAATAATAATAATCATAATAATCATAATAATATATGAATATTATGATATTTTGTGCCAGAGCTAAGGCATATTTGCACACTCAGTGCAGCTGCTGGTCTGCATGTAAATGTCATCATGCGTACATTTTCCTGATTCCTAATTTTAAAAATGATTACCTTTTTCAGAGATCATGGCTGACCTTCTGTAATCTTGCCATTAAAATTTAATGTGAGGAAAAAAAAATAAAGAAATGAATAGTGTCTGTGCATAACCATGCAATAAACATGGAAAACGTTTCCACAATAAACATAAACCCAAAAGGTTGATTTTTACGTGTTTGGTCCCAGGCTTTTGCTTATCCCCTTTTGAGGCTTCCTTGAAAAAAAAAAAGACATGAAACAAGTGAGTGTGAACCATATGCTGTATATAAGATAAAGAGATTTTCATTTTAACTATTTCTGGACCTCATCTTCATGCATGGTACCAAGGCAGTATCTGGGTGTTTAATTTTTAGCTGGATGTAGTCATCTTTAATTTCTTTTCATTTACCCAACTGCAACTTTATTTGACATCTTTTTTCATATGAATTCATTATGTCACAGTATGTTGGCCAGGGCAGACTCCCAGTCTTATAAAGTCTGGAGTTGTGTGTATTTTACTCATCTTTTGACGGAGCATAAATTGAAACAGAAACCCCTCACAAAAATTTCAAAGAGTAGACGGCTTTTCATCTGAGTAGATCATTTTGTCTCTTTAGAAACCCAAATCATAAATTGCGTATAAACATGTAGCAATTACTTATGTGACACAAAATCAGCCTCGAGCAAAAGTGAAAATAGATGTTTTGGCTTGCTCTGTGGTGGGCCCCCTTAACTCGGTCATGATTGCTTAATTGGTGTACTTCTGAAGAAGGACTGTACCCACACAAAATGGCAGGCATTTTGAGCATGTGCCGTAAGAGCCAACGATAACTTAAACCAGCAATTAGACAAGTGCTCCGAATTCTTCTTCAGAAATGGGGTTTAATCATGTAATTGATACTGGAAGGAATTCAGACCTGTAAAATGTACTTCAATTCCTGTCAAGATTGCTTCAAGTCTTCACTCTTTTCTTCTTCTGGTGTCATGACACGGTGTCGTTTGGCTCTGTGCTCCAGCACATTGAATTTGAGATTAAGCAATGAATAATGAGATTAAAATAACCTTCTACACACATTCAAATAATTTTCCATGCTTTAATGAGCTTGTCTGATGTTTTGCAACCTATGAAATTCTCTCAAAAATACAATCCTCACCTTCTGCTCTTCTTCAATTTTGTATTTGACCCAGGTCTGGTACACCTGTTGTAGTGGTTAGATGGAGGCACATCCACAAGCAACTTCCAAACACGTCTATCTGATTTCCGCCTTGTCAAAGGGGATGCACCTGACACACATCTCTCTCAGTCTGACAGCCAGGTTAGGCGGTTCAGTGTAAACACTCTGAGATGCGTGGAGGATGTGCTTAAAGCCTCTGACCCTGACCCTGACCCTGAACAGAAAGGAAAAAAGGAATCCTAAAGGAATCATTATCCCCGTCTCTTTATCCCAGACAGTCCACGGGCAGACACCGCCGCGCGTAAAAGCACAGGGCGCCACGTCGAACCGCAGCTGGGCACAAAATGGGAGCTGCGGGCCGGCTTGCTGCCCACAGAGCCCCCACTCTCACTCAGCCCAGCCCCTGCCGAGTCAGACACGGGGTCTGGGGGCCCGGGGGTCCGGGGGCCCGGGGGTCTGGGGGTCTGGGGGTCTGGGGGTCCGGGGGTCTGGCGAGCAGATGTCTCCCGTCGCAATTTCCCCCCGGTTTTCAAAGGGGTCGACGGCATGCGGAAGGCCAGAGCGATGAGGAAACACATGTGGGATCCGCGGAGTTTCGGTGGCCAGGCGGCCCAGCGTCGCCCGCCCCAACCCCCCCCGGCCCCGAAATGTTTGAACTGCAGACCCGCGCTTCATTAGAAGGGCCTGGCACGGTTATTATTATGGGGTGGAGGGTGGGGGCCAACCTCGAGCCGGGCTTTGAAGTTGGCCCGTATCTTCCGAGCGGAGAGGTCTCCGCGCTGTTTTGCATTTCTCTGTCGGTGAGGTTTTGAGGTGGAACAGACGCCGGGCAGCCCAACATGTTTGAGACAGGTGTTCTGCAAAAAAAGAATAATAATCTTTCATCTTGACGATAGTCAGCTTTGGTTTACATGGATTTATGTTTGTCATTTGCCGGAAAACACAAATCCAGAGATTTGGACTTAGCCTTCGGTTTAAAGTACCGGCTAACAAGACACAAAATATTGAGCCAAGTCTTGAGTTTCCAAGTCTGTCTTCCGGAACTTTTATTCTTGTCTGTCAGCAAGTGGGCTGTTAAAGTTGAGCATTAAGAGTATTTATGTCATATTACCCCCAAATTTCAGCCACACATTTGAACATGCAAACTTGCAGAGCAACAGTCATGCAACACAACAGCTTACTTCTATTATGTGGTGAACCAGAGTCCTTTTTAAGAAGATCAATCTATACACGGAGGGGGAGGGGGGGGGGGGGGGGAATAAGCAACAGGACTGGTAAAAAAAAAAATGCTGGCCTAGATTTTGGATTTAGGACGCATGTCTCACACTGTAAATCTCTTTCTGTCCCCCCCTCTCAGAAGACTAAATCAAAGCCATGTCCCTTTGACAAAAGATCACACAGTCCTAATCTTGCTCAACCAACAGTACATTTAAGTGCTTACTCTAGAAAGTAAAAACTTTTTTTTTTAAACCCCGTCAGTGACCTGCATCAGTGTCACTGAAATAATTCCCATTGAATCTCCTCCAATTGGCCTTGGCTTTTACAAGTTAGAAGCTTTAAGTTTCTTTGTTTCTTTATCTGTTGACAAGACAAAATGAAGACATGGATAGGCTGAAAGAATAGCAATAAAACAATGAAGACTAAAACTCTAAATAATCCACCATTTGTTTAAGTGCCATGGCTCTAGAAAGACTAGTCGTCAAGGTATTTAACCTTAAGCTACAGTCCTTTGAAACCCTCAATAAACCTTTTTTTAAGGTGTTGAAACATTGAGTACCATTTGTTTCCGAGGTGTTGAGCTATGTACCTCTTGCCATTTCACTGTCTGGAGCAGGACTAGTGCAATCTACAAATGCAAACGAGCTCGGGCTATTAAACTGGTCGGGCTACTCCTCACGCTTCGCAGGGAAACAGAGCAATGCGCAACAGGTTAACAGTCTTTTGTAGCCTGAGGGGGAGAAGTTCACCAAGCCCTGACCCTTTCTAAATAACATGTCTGAAACATAGGGTGTCATTACTGATTGCATTTAAAAGTCTGGCTTTTTTTGTCTTCACTTCGTGCACATTTCTGTCCAACAATAATGCTGATTTCAAATTTGATCAAAAATGAATTGCATAAATGAACTCAAACACCAGGTTTAAGAATCAAACATTGCTACATTTTCTTGGTGAAAAATCTCTGGCTAGTTGCATGTGCATGTAGTCATGATTCAGATAATTTTGGTTCTGAGGGGGGTATACAAGTGCTAAATAAAATGTGTTTACTTGGTTGGAGATGATGCGCCTGGAGATTCTAATCGGCAGAACCGGTTATTGAAGGGTTAAATACAGGGGGAGGGGGGACTTGACAGCGGAGGGGAGTATATAAAAACATTAGACAGAACTCGTAGTACACAAACAGCGCGTGTGTGACTGAGAGGAGCCGTTACTGCGCGCAAAGGGAAGCGCGCTTTGCAACTGTGCGCAGCCTTGTTGCAGCGACCGCGAGCACACGCCAGCAACCTGACTTCTCTGCACAACGAACTGAACTATTGCCGCTACTCATAACTTGTGCGTTATCGGAGCAGTACAACTCACAAGAACTGGACTGTATGTAAAATTGTGTTTTTTATTTATTTATAAAAAGGTAAAGAGTTTATAAGGAGATACAGGAAAACTACAAAACTACAGCTGTGCAAGACATAAAGACATCTACAATGTGTCCACATCAAGTCCATGTCAACAGAGAGTATAGGGAGATAAACGTGGGGCTTATACGTTAACAAAAAGTCGCTCGAGGAGGCAGAAGAGAATGTGGCAAAAATCGAAAAGGACTACAACGGAAAGGCGCTTTATCAAGTGCATGTGAAATTTGCCTGGACTTAAAGGACAAAATTTTCTGCCTTGAAAAATTAGCTGCTTGAACCTGTCAATAGTCATTTATTGCCGTGCACATAACTGCATATTCCCGCGCTGTTCTGGAGCTCCAGCCGATGGGACTCTCAAGTGGGAAAGGAGTAGTTTCATATTGATAAACTGGCCTAAATAACGAGTATTGGATTGCAGCTTTAGAATCTGTCCCACAGGAAGCCTCAACGACTGGAATGTCATTGGATCTATAGGCACTGTGACTCTCTGGCTGAATAGCCTATTTATATTGAAAAATACTTGTGGAAACAGCCTATTTCACACAATCAATATTTGACTCTAAATTGGAGCACATGCAAGCCCAAAATCAGATTATTACTAAGGAGCGCCGTCACCTCAGCACATGGGCTTGGCCCCAGAACCAAATTAAAGTAGGCTAGTGTTTATTCAATTTCTTCACATTTTTTTCCCCTTAATTTAGTAATTTTTTAACCCCGAAGTGGCTCCGCGGTGGTGTTGCCGCTCCTCGTCCGCGGCGGATCCGGAGATCGGAGCATCTGCAGCGGGGGGAGGCAGTGGTGCATCCCCTGTTCCAGCGCAGGGTCCCAAAACCGGCCGGGTGAAAAGGATGGTTCGGCTGGCAGCAGAGATACTATTGCTATTGGGACTACTTCTGTTGACTCTGCACATCACGGTGTTACGGAGCAGTCCGCTGCCGTCGGGCAATGGGACTTTGAACCAAGACCAAAGCACGTCGCTGCCGGAGGTAGGTTTGGTGTTTAGGCTATTTTTAAACACAAAGTCGCGTGGCATATGCATTGCTTTGTACGTCAATCTGAAGGATTTCAGATATAATTTTACTGTAATTGCACAATTCCAAGCAGGTTTAGCATACTCATTAGATCAATCTTACTTATTCATTTTTCGCACACTTTATTGTCGACAACTTTCCTTGCCCTGATTTGTGCGCACTGTCCTCAGAGGTACATTCGAAGGTACCATGCCCTCAGAAAAGTTAAAGTTAAAGTTTTTGTTCGGGTTGGGGAATTCTGCCAAGGCCGGACAATCTGCAGCTCAGACGCGCAACTAGCCAAGGAGCGCTCAACGAAGTTTAAGCACAGTCACGTTGCAGTTGTATGGGAAGTGATTTTCGGTAAATTGAAACTGGTGTAAACATGTTTTAATTGCCTATCAGTTTCACGATGTATCTTGCTATACGTAGGCCGATACGCGATATGAATTTAGTGTGAAAATGGGTGGAATTGAATGCAAAATGCGTGTGGTGTTTTAAAACCGGTTGTAGAACGCTTGACTTTGTTGTAGCCTAGGCTTTAAAATGTGCCTATATTTCCACACGAATGGATTAAGATAGCTATTCATAGGCTACCTATTTTAAAATGGTTTGTTAAACAGTCTACATGTTGTTGTCGGTGTCAACTATTTTAAGTAGTGAAAACGCGTCAAATGACCTTAAAAGCAGTTCTGTTCTGTACCTGAAATTCGATTGTGGTCTTTGAAAAATAGGACCGGAAAACCGGGTTTGAAGAGACCAGTAATACGGCCGATGCACTAGGCTGTGCATTGCGGAAACACGTGGCGGGTATTATGGGTTAAGTCAAGGGAATCCATTACTGTAAAAAGACAGCAAAGCAGTTGAACAAACAGTTCTTAGGAAATCTCTCAATCTGAAAACGGGGCAAAGTTTAAGGTTTGCCCACCAGAATGTTTACAGTAACGGTGACTCAAAAGGTAGAACTCCAAGAAGCTTTGGAAAAACGCCAGCAACTTTTTCACAAATCTACCGCTGGGGGCGGTGTTTGTTAAAGTTTTATTTCACGTTTCTCGTTGCATGGAAGACTGTTGTGAATCGTTGTGAGCTCGTGTATGTCCATCACTATCACACATAGGCCAAATCTGACATTAGAGTTGATTCACCATATCATGGTCGATCAGATTTTGAATATTGAATGAAACCTAAGGTGCCTAATCTGTAAATTGGTGTCTGTGGTACATCCAGGGGAAACACTAGTCTTTAAGGGTTAACTGTTAGGGAACCAATACTGAACCTACAGTGGCAGTAACAATGAGCCGGAGCTACAAACGCAGTTGGCCATTTCAAAGTGAGAGAGAAGAGCGAGGGCTAAAATATATACAAATAAAAATAATAATTCTACAGTAGAATAGGGGATAATCAGAGACATAGCGGGATTATTTGTCTTGGTCATTAAAGTGCTGCAGTGTGCTTAAACATGTGTAACTATTTTCTCACTCTTTTTTAAAATTCTGGCGACACAGTAGTTGAAAGGAAAAATTAAGTGAAGAGACAGACAGAGGAGGATTAAACGGTAATGTGAAAGACATGGTGGCAATTGTATCCACCTCTACCACCTTAAGAATGATTTGAAGGAAAGGCATGAAGTTCTGACCAGTCAGAGGACCGAAGTGCTGCACATTGGCTGCTTTGAAGTTGTTTATTGGCCCTGAGCCGCGAGGTGAGAATTCACACCGTGGCCGTTAGCTTCAGACCTTTCCGGAGAAAGCCCCACATTTCCATATGTGAGCATCACCCTCGTCAACACAACCAGGAGCAACCAGTGGATGTGAATGGGGTTTTGTATCGGATGGCAGAAAAGGTTAATAGTGCAGAGGGCGGTTTTCATTGTCACTCCACACTTAATGGATCGGTAAAAGCAATCGATTACACAGCTAACGCATCTCTTGACCCTCTTGAATGTGAAGTGCAGCTGAGCTGTGTTTGACTCGAGCAGGTTTGGGGCGGTTGGTGTGTGTGTGATGTGCAGCTCAGCTGTGTTTGACTCGAGCAGGTCTGGGGCGGTTGGTGTGTGTGTGATGTGCAGCTCAGCTGTGTTTGACTCGAGCAAGTCTGGGGCGGTTGGTGTGTGTGATGTGCAGCTCAGCTGTGTTTGACTCGAGCAGGTTTGGGGCGGTTGGTGTGTGTGATGTGCAGCTGAGCTGTGTTTGACTCGAGCAGGTTTGGGGCGGTTGGTGTGTGTGATGTGCAGCTGAGCTGTGTTTGACTCGAGCAGGTCTGGGGCGGTTGGTGTGTGTGATGTGCAGCTCAGCTGTGTTTGACTCGAGCAGGTCTGGGACGGTAGCTCGCATTGCTTTGGCATTTTACACTTTTGGCCTTGAGCTGCCTAGGGCATGCCAACATGTCAACATAGCACTGCATTCTGGGTTACGACTTTAGTTGTATTCATTACATTATTACATTACATTACAAGGAATTAAGCAGACGTTCTTATCCAGAGCGACGTACAAGGAAGTGCAGATTGAACACAGGGACAAGTATGAAGAGAACCCTAGAGGACAGTACGGTTCTAGGTCCTAGTGTGACCATACAGATACAATTGGAACCCTTGAAGAGTACATCAACTTACAAACTAGCATACCACGGTTGGCAGCTAGAATACCCCAAGTACAACAATACAATATCTAATACAATACAACAATACCTTAAGAATTCAAACATCACTGGCCTTATTCCTGGTGTTGGTGTTTTACCTTTTTTTCTAAAAGAAGCGTACATTAGGATACATACATAAGGGAATCATAAAATGTCTGTAATGTAAATGTAATGTAATAATAGAAGCCACCTCATGATGACCAGACAAAATAAATCCTGGGTATTTTCCAGTTGACTATAGAATATATCCCATGGCACATATAAAATTCTGTCATTTTTTGGGAATGTCTAATTGTAGTGGTACCATTGGCAAAGCAGTTTGGTCTTTTTTTGTTTCTTTGTAACTGTGTAACTAGGGATGGGGTACATACTGCAATGATTGCTGTCAAATGCAATAAGGATCACCGCAACCATGTGGCGTATTCCGTTTTACTAATTAATTCATTATTCCTAATGCAGGAATAAGCGTCCAAACTTCAGAGGCCATGTGGGGTGCATGATGGGGAAAAAGCATTGCCGGTTATCTATTGGGTGTTGATAGCCAATCAGCAGCAAGGTTGTGCAGTGTCCATGTGGTTGACAAAAATGTATCACGTGATCGTGTGTCACATGATCAAGCTGCATGACCTTGCTGCTGCAGAGGTAGACCTGGTCACCCCGTATGGTGCAACGCCCACACGCTGGAGTGAAACAGGTGACCGTCCGTAGGCGCTCCCGGAGACCGGCAGCTCTTAACCCTGAAACCCGACGCGCAGCCGCAGAATTCCCCCCCCCAAGACACGAGAAAGTGTGAAAGATGAGTTCAGATGCTTCAGGAAAAAGATCAAAGGAGAAGCGGAGGGCAAAGTTTGCATTCCCGTACGTACATGTAATATAAAGCCGAATGAAAGAGTGCAGGAGCGAAGGGTGTCTGTGGATTCATGTGGAAACTATGCAGAAACACGAGGTGCCTCCTTTTATAGGATGTATCTTTTTTCCCCTTCTGCCTTTATTATCTGTTCAGATACTGGAGGCTCACTGATGTAAGCAGGTTCATTTATCAATTTTGTAAAAGGCAGTATTTTGTAGACCCCTGTGACCACCCCTCTAGTACTGGGACCTCCCGTTGCACCCAGAACAGCCTGAATTCTTCATGGTATGGATTCAGCCTGGAAACATTCCTTAGCGATTCCAGTCCATGTTGACATGATCCCATCATGCAGTTTTGTCAGCTGCACATTCATTTATCTCCTGTTCCACCACATCCCAAAGGTGCTCTATTGGACTGAGATCTGGTGACTGTGGAGGCCATTGGAGTGCACTGAACTCATTGTCATGTTCATGGAACCAGCATGAAATGATGTGTGTTTTGTGACGTTATCCATAGATCAAATGTCCAGTTTTGGTGAGCCTGTGCCTACTGTAGCCTTAGATTCCTGTTCTTAGCTGACAGGAGTGGAACCTGGTGTAGCCTTCTGCTGCTATAGCCTATCCACTTCAAGGTTCAATGTGTTGTATGTTCAGAGAAGCTCTTCACCATACCACGGTTGTAATGTGTGGTTATTTGAGTTACTGTCTCATTAACAAGGAATTTTCACCCACATGACTGCCGCTAGCTGGATGTTTTTTGTTTTTCGCGTCATTCTCCCTAGACTCCGTAGAAAATCCCAGGAGATCAGCAGTTTATGAGATCCTCAAACCACCCTTTCTGGCACCAACAATCATTCCACGGTCAAAGTCACTTAGATCACAACTCCTTCCCGTTGTGATATTGGGTCTGAACAAACAATTAAAACTCTTGAACGTGTCTGCATGCTTTTATGCTCTGAGGTGCTGCCACATTTTGGATTGCGTAACCCCCGAGGCCCTGAGCATGCCGCAGCAGGGTCAATGGAGGAGCAGACTGAAGGGGAAGCTTTATTGCATGCAGATTGGAGACCTGTCTCCATAGATGCCTCCATAGATGTCCCCATGACTCAACCGCACCCCACGTACAGTCAGAAGAGGTGCATAGGTCACCCTGCAATCTATTAACTAAAATGACGTACCATCCCGGGGGATGAAAGTTCCTATCGCACTTTCAAACTAAAATCTAAATGGCTGTTGGTCTTTAGGTCATGAAGATTGCCTAATTTCATATGTGCATATTTCATGTTGTAAATGTAGCCGTTTTCTTTTACAACCTTTTAGTGCTGTTATATATGAGGTGTAATTTGCCCTCTAAAATTACAATAAGCGGCCGACACTTTAAGTGGCCGAATTGAAACTTTGTCGGCAACCAGCGAGCACACATAAGAGGGGAGATTCCAAGTTTTCAGTACTTGGGTAAAACCCCCAAAAATAAATGCGTACACACACACATGCACACACACACGAACACACATGTACACACATAAACACACATCCACACATGCGCACACACGTGAACGCCTGTACACACATAAACACAGACACACACATGAACGCATGTACACACATAAACACACATCCACACACACACACACACATGCACACACACATGAACGCCTGTACACACATAAACACAGACACACACATGAACGCATGTACACACATAAACACACATCCACACACACACACACATCCACACACACACACACACACAGACACACACACACACCAAGAGAAGAAGGGGATAAAGAACATTGAGGCATCCTTTTGATCAGCCTGTCTACTCTATGTGTGTACCTGTCTGCAGTGTAAGTATAGCAGGCAGCTGGCTGTTTTTAGATGTCGGTGTAAATGGGGAGTAATTGCTGGCTCTATATGACAGGGAGCGCATGCCGCGTCTGTCCTCGGTCGTGTGTATTTACGTCCGTGCGCAGACTGGCGAGAACACCGCCGCCAGCCAACACCGCGCGACACGTCCCCGCAGCACTGCTCCAGCTTGTGGGGGCCTCGCGGGAAATTCCATGGCAACGGACGTTACAGCCGCCAGACATTTGTGTGATGATGTTTTATACAGCTACATAATAGAGACTGATACAAGCTCCTGTAACCATCAGGAGCGAATAACCCAGCCGGTCTCTATGGGACTTCGCCATGCAGGTGTACTGTATTTGTAACGTTGGTTACTATGGAATGGCCCATGGGAGCATTACAGCTAGGGCTTAAACCGGCCAAGACCTGAAGACGTTTCTTGACAAAAAACATGGGAAATTGTGTTTCACAATGCGTTTTCCATGTTGGGACCTCAATACACATTTTTGTACTCACAACAGGGGGCAGCCTGTATCCTAGTGGTTAAGGTACATGACTGGGACCTGGTAGGTTGGTTGTTCAAGCCTCGGTGTAGCCACAATAAGATCTGTACAGCTGTTGGGTGCTTGATCAAGGCCCTTAACCCCACATTGCTCCAGGGAGGATTGTCCCCTGAGTCTAATAAACTGTAAGTCGCTTTGGATAAGTGTCAGCTAAATAACAATTATTCATTTATTAAAATTTGTCCACAGGTTAAGAACAATGTAATCAGCCTTGATTGAAAATTAAAGCATGCTAGTGTCTGTACCAGCAGATCACACGTCCACTTGCTAGTGGATTATAATGGTTTTATGTCTTCCAACAAAAACCGGGAGACTGAAGATGACTAAGAGATGGATATAGACAGATAAAAAGTGTGAGAACAATGTACTCATTGTCCTTGAGTCTGTTAGTTTGAATCACAGTACAGTAAGTGTTTTGGTCTACAGCATACTGATGAATCAGGCTACAGTAGTCCTGGGGCATTGGCTCTCTGCTCATGGGGGTAATTTAATAATGAGAAGAGGGATTAAACAGTGATGGCTGGTGTAAATATAAAGAGTGGAAACTGTTTGGGAAGGATTAAACGAGTGTCGCATCACTTGAGCCCAGTTGTGGTTGTTGACTCCCTCCTTGGGGAGAGGGTGTACCCCTGGTTTTGTGATGTGGGGTCACCACCCATCCCCGACTGTGTGACCCTGGTTTCCCCAGGCCCCACCTGACCCCGGAGACCCGTGGGTGGATTTATGATCGGGAGGGTCATGGTCACTGCCGTTTGAACTGGAGTCGTCCTGAAATATTACTCTGCTCCTGCTAAGTGGCCTTCTTGCAGGACACACGATGGCTTTGATCTTCTCCTGGGGTTTGGAGGGCTTTTGGTTTTGTTTTTCTGAGGGAGGTCAGAGTTTGCATCATTTCTGGTCAGAGTGAGTGGATGTTAGATCGGGGGTGTCTAACATATGACCGGGAGGGCCGCTGTGTCTGCAGATTTAGAGACAATGGTGAGAAATTCTACTGCTCCCCCAAGAGTCCAGTTTGAACAGTATCTGAGCTGTTGCAGTAGAAGGTAACGGTGCGTGACCCTTTCATTAAAACACTCTCCATTCCCTCCCACAGAACAGTCTCAGCGCAGAGAGAGGCTCCTCCTCCTCCAACCCGCTGTTGCCCGGCGACCGACGCCCCGCCCCCACGCACCGGGCCTCCCAGCCGCGCACGCAATCCCAGGGTGCAGCGGGAGACCTGCAGAGGGACAGGCCTGGGGCCTTCCTGCTGGACCTGCACAACTTCCCTGACCTCTCCAAGGCCGACAACAACGGGCAGAACCCAAACATTCAGGTGACCCGCAACGCTGCCAAACCCACAGCTCTGCTGCCTGAATAAAAACACAAAACCAACTTATTTAGTTTAATGCATACAAGCTTTTCCAGGTTTGTAAGTACTGGAGTTTATACCCTGTAGAAAAAAAAACTGCACAAGTTTTTAAATCAATTGGTAGCTGGTAATTTCAAGTTCATAAATATCCCAGACGAGCCCCCAATTCATCTGACGATCTCAGCGCCAAAACATGACACAACCAGAAATGCAGATTGAAAGTAAAATGAGGGATTTTATTGATGCAATTCCACGTCAATCAGCAGCACACAGCGAAAGTGAGAGGCTTTTACAGCTGGTCCCTCCATGACTAGATAGTCCAAGACCAGCTGCTGTCAATCTCCGAATTAGGCTGTAGCCTAATCAATGGGTTGGGATGTGACCCCGGGCCTTTGCACACTGGTCCGGGGGGTCAGGTGACCCCGTCTGAAAGGTGCCCTGTGACCCTCAGGTGACCATCGAGGTGGTGGATGGGCTGGAGGGGGCGGGGCCAGAGAAGGGGCGGCGGAAGGAGGCGAAGCCGAGCTGGGCGTCGCCGGACTGGAGGAACTGGTGGCAGCGCTCCAGTCGCCCCGACAACCAGGACCTCCCCTACGACAGCGGCGCCGACGACAGCAACTTCCTCCGGCCCCTGGGGGACTGGGACCGGCGCGGGGCCACGGGCGGGGCCGGCAAGGGCCCCACCGAGTACGGTGAGTGTGTAGCAAGAGTGAGAGAGAGCGTGTGTGTGTATTTCCTGAAAACCGGAGCCTCAGCAATCCCCCACACTTGCGACCGTGCTGCGGAGGTGATGTCATGGCGTTCCTCCATCCTCTCTTAATCACACGGGCTTATCTCCACGGAAACAACCGCCGCCATTAAAGCTGGGCCCCAGGTCCTCATCCCGCCAGCTCTGATTGCATACGACCCCATCTGTGCTGAGCCTGGTGCCTGTGAAGCTCCTCTCCGGGTCCAGGCTGGGAGCATAAGGCCAACAAGGCCCCTGCATTAGCTGGTCCTGCTCCCTGCATCCATCATGCCATCAACAGCATGCTTCTTAAGTGTGATAAGTAGGGTGGTCACTGTCCAATCTCTGGCCCTGATTCATGTGTCATCATGACGAAGAACACCAGTTTAACAGGGCCAGTATTCTCATCCTGCAGAAAGAGCCTTCTTGTCAATTAATTATTAATGAAATCAAATCAACTGCATGTGGACAGCACTTTTTTCATCACTCAAAACTCAAAGCTGCTTTACACAGTAACAGAAGGGCAAAAGAGCAAATACCAAATTTCTCCTCCTCGGTAATCTACATTAAGTAATTAAGTAATGATTATTGATCGCAATGTTCCCACACTTATACACGCTGCGTTCAGTGTATAGAACTGCAGCAGACATTTTAGTGTCAGGTTTTATAGGAATTATACATAAAAAAGCAATAATGTTACCTGCATAGAAATAGTTTAATTGGAGCAGATATCAAATCTGTAATAATATTACATGGACAGATATTGTTGAATAAGATATAATCATATCAATGAAACAGTTTGCAGTGGGGGAGGCTCATAAAAAATGTAAGTCTAAAGAGAGGAACCCAAATTAAATAAAAATTCAAGGTTTAAACTGTGATTACATTTGGTACAGTGTCAGCAAGAATAACTTTGAAATCAAAAGTAATTGATTTTCCTGGCAGAACAAATATAATTTGCTAACATAATTGGATGTCTTATCTGTTGACCGTCTTATTTTAATGTGAGCCAGTGGACTTTCTGCAGCTGTTTCTGTTTCCGAATATCCCCACCATTTCTTACACGGCAATTTAAAAAAGGCATGTCATTTTGGATTATCATTTTCTTTTTTCATACGGAATATTTGCACTCGCTGTGCTTCTATCAAATCTGGGATGACATCTGTCCAAGGATAAATTCAGTTCCTTTTTTCTCAGCACTGGAGGATTCCCTCTTATGTCAGACTGTGATTGATGTTTCTGTCAGTAAATGCTGGGCTGCTGTTGTTTTATCCGCCAGCACGGATTAAGTGTTTCCTTCACAAAATAAACAGACTGCATCAGTGTGCACTCTACCATTATAAAGTGCCGTCCATAAGTATTTGGACAGTGATACAAATTTCTGTTCTTTTGGCGCTGCACTCCAGTACATTGCGTTTGAAATGAAACGAGATAAAAGTTCAGACTGACTGTCACCGTTAATTTGAAGGTATACATGTACATCCATATTGGGTGATCCATGTAGGAATGACATCCCTTTGATATACAGTTCCATCATTTTATGGGATCAAAAGTAATTGGGCAGTTGGTTTCTCCGCCGTTTCTGATTAATCGGGTGTATTCAGTCACTTCCTTATTGCAGCTATAAGAAAGCTTTGAGTATCTAGTCTTGATTCTAAGATTTGTATTGCCTTTGGAGTCTGTTATTGCTGTTTGTCAATATGAGGACGAGAGTTGGACCAATGGAAGTCAAGGAAGCCATTATGGGGCAGAGAAATGAGACTTTCGCCTCCATACTTTACAGCTCTAGTTATGGGGCTCCAGTTCAGTGAAGTGAACTTCCTGCACTGAGTCATGTCGCCCAGTCACCAAACAGGAATGCAGGACAGGAATCAGAAAGCAGTCCTCACAGGGATAGAGGAATAAGAAGTGTGAATTGATGCGGATGTGAAAGAGTCTGGTGTGTGTATGTTTGTGTGTCTTTATCTGTCTGTGTCGGTTATTCGTTGACACATGTGCAGACGGGGCCAGGCAGTGCCCCAGTCTTGTGAGAGCCAGTTCCAGAGGTATGCTGATGATTTGCTGGTGGCTAACCTTGACCTCGCTCCCCCTCTCCCCCTCTCCTCCTCTCCCCCTTCCCTCCAGACTACATTGACGGAGATGGGGACTGGAGTTCCTGGTCAGCATGCAGCGTTTCCTGTGGCAACGGGAACCAGAAGAGGACCAGGTCATGTGGCTACGCCTGTACAGCCACCGAGTCCCGCACCTGCGACATGCCAGGCTGCCCAGGTGTGTGTGTGTATGTGTGTGTGTGTGTGTGTATGTGTCTCCCACTCTAGTGTGTCAATGTGTGCGTGTGAGTGCGAGTGCGAGTGCGTGTGTATGTGTGTGAGTGTGTGTGTGTGTGTCTCCCACTCTAGTGTGTCAATGTGTGCGTGCGTGTGAGTGCGAGTGTGTGTGTCTCCCACTCTAGTGTGTCAATGTGTGCGTGTGAGTGCGAGTGAGTGTGTGTGTCTCCCACTCTAGTGTGTCAATGTGTGCGAGTGCGAGTGTGTCTCCCACTCTAGTGTGTCAGTGTGTGCGTGCGAGTGAGTGTGAGTGAGTGCGAGTGTGTGTGTGAGTGTGTGAGTGTCTCCCACTCTAGTGTGTCAGTGTGTGTGTGTGTGTGTGTGTGTGTGCGCGCCAGTCTGGTCTGTGTTTCCACTCCTGTGTGTGTGTGTGTGTGTTTGTGCGCGAGTGTTTGTGTCAGTCTGGTCTGTGTTCCCTCTCCTGTGTGTGAGTGTGTGTGTCAGTACAGTCTCTGTGTTCCTGCTCTCGTGTGTGTGTGTTCTCCCTCTCCTGTGTGTCTGTGTTCTCTCTCCTGTGTGTGTGTGTGTGTCAGTATCTCTGTGCTTCTGCTCTAGTGTGACAATGTATGTGTTTGTGTGTGTGTGTGTGTGTGTGTGTGTGTGTGTGTGTGTGTGTGTGTGTGTGTGTGTGTGTGTGTGTGTGTGTGTGTGTAGGCGAGCAAAGCGACTAGCAAAATATTGGTCAGTCTCCTCCATTATAGGCAATCACTGTATATAGAGGAGAAGATGTTTCTTTGACCCATAATGTTTCCTGAGAACATGAGCGGTGTTTAGTTTGTCATTGTTGTAGAAATATAATTCTGGAATGTTCCACAGGAATCGAGGATGCCTTCAGGACAGCAGCCACAGAAGTCAGCATCCTCGCTGGAACTGACGGGTTCAACGCCACAGAACTCTTTGGCGTGGGTAAGGCCCAATCCCTTTCCCCTTGTTTGTCTATCACGGGACATGTACGCTTCCAGATAACTAGTCTTCTGGACTCCATCTGGACTCACGCCACCAAACATAAAGACACACATACACACACAACATCTGCATCCGTCCAAAGCACCATATAATTCCAGAAGCTCTCGGCATTCCTGAGTTCTGTGGCGTGTGACATTCCACATTCCAAGGGAAAGATGAAAGCCAGAGGGACAGGAAAGCGAGGCACGGCACTGTCGGAATCTCCTCTCCCCCCGCTCCCAATCCCACAAACACACCCAGACGCACAAAGCCTCCTGCCTCACTCTGCTCCATTACCCTCTTACCTTACACGCAAACAAAACTGAAGAAAACATTCATTTACAGTGAAATCCGTAAGTATTTGGACAGTGACACATTTTTTGTTGTTGTTTCCGCTTTGTACTGCAAAAACAACATAAATGTCACTGTCCAAATACTTATGGACTGCTCCATAGCTCTGAAAGATACCCGGATAATTCACAATAGCTTTCATCGGTAGACCTTCAAGGGGAGACAGGAGACAAATTCCTGTTACTCCAATGCTACTTTGAACTGTGGCGGGGGTAATAACATACAATCAGTGAGCACTATATTAGGTAGACCTGTACACCAGCTTGTTAATGCAAATACTCAATCAGCCAATCATGTGGCAGCAACTAAATGCTTAAAAGCATGCAGACAAGGTCAAAAGGTTCAAATGTCAGAACGGACAAGAAGTGTGATCTAAGTGACTTTGACTGTGGAATGATTGTTGTGCTAAATGTTGAATCAATATATGACAATAATACTGGCCCAGAATTCGATTTTCCCCATGAAGGATGGGTAAAGTAATATTGTATTGTATGCATTGATTTGAATTCAATGCATACAACCCAGGTCTGTTTGTATGGTTCTCAGAAGTGAAGATACCTTTTCACCATTCATGTGAAATGTTGAATGTATGCGCGACAACCTACTGGCCCAGAATGACCTTGGTTATACGGAGCGAAGACGGTGACCGTTTTCCCTTTTTCGCAGACACGGACAGCTGCGAGCGCTGGATGAACTGCAGGAGCGAGTTCCTGAAGAAGTACCTGCTGAAGGTGACCTCCGACCTGCCCGGCTGCCCCTGCTCCTACCCCACGGAGGTGGCCTACGGCTCGGCCGACATCCTGGACCCCGCCTCGGGCCGGCACTTCCGCTGGAAGGACGCCAGCGGCCCCAAGGAGCGCCTGGAGATCTACAAGCCCACGGCGCGCTACTGCGTGCGCTCCGCGCTGACGCTGGAGTCCACCACCCTGGCCTCGCAGCACTGCTGCTACGACGACGGCATGCGGCTGGTCACGCGCGGGAAGGGCGCCGGCTCGCCCAACCTCATCAGCACCGAGTTCTCCGAGGACCTGCACTACAAGGTGGACGTGCTGCCCTGGATCGTCTGCAAGGGCGACTGGAGCCGCTACCACCGGGCGAGGCCGCCCAACAACGGCCAGGGGTGCGTCGACAACCCCCCGGACGAGGACTACTACAAGCAGTTCGAGGAGGCCAGGGAGTTCTGACCTGAGGCGTGAGCCTAGCGCGTGAAGTCGCCCGCGTTCGACACGGACAATTTCGGCAAAACGGGCGCGACGTTTGGGCTCCGGGACTGTTCTTTGGACTCTACCCAGAATTCCATAGCTCCCCCCCCCCCCCCCCCCCCCCCCCCGGTTTCGCCCAGTTTAATTTAAGTTCCTCTCACCGACAGCGAAAAGGGAACTCCAGTTGGCTTCACTGACAATGACAAAGCACGGTCCTCATATTGTAATTTCATAACTCTTTCAAAGCAAAACTGTATGCAGACTTTATTACAATTCTTCTGCGGAAAAAGACTCGTTTGAAATGTCAGTCATTGGGCGGACTTCAAAGGGAGGGATCGTTTTAATTTGCGCTGCACGAAGGGAAAATAAACTTGCCAAGGACCTTCTTGGACGGCGACCATTGGCTTCGTCTGTGTAGTGCAAATTTTAGATGACGTCATGGTGTAACATGAGGGCTGCCCTCATGAGCAAATGGAGTGATGTTTCCAATAACGTCTCAGCTGTGATGTTAATGTATTGTTTCCAGGGCAGTTCTCACACAGTCACAGGGGAACGCTGTGACGGCCATTTTGTATAACCTTCTCAGATGAGGTGTGGTACATTGAATAACCAGTCAGTCAGTCTGCACATTGCTTGTCCTG
Source organism: Conger conger (assembly GCF_963514075.1). Taxonomy (NCBI): domain Eukaryota; kingdom Metazoa; phylum Chordata; class Actinopteri; order Anguilliformes; family Congridae; genus Conger; species Conger conger. The sequence goes on from NC_083777.1 coordinate 4,532,743, forward strand.
CAAGTTCAATACAGTTTTACAGGGAGACTATGTTTTGTTAAATTCAATTTAAATTAAAAATGGTTGATCTTGCCCCAGTGCATTCACTTGACTTGAATATACAGGTTCCAAGGTAAGGTTATATGCTTGTTTATTTAGCATGCACCACTTAAAAGTAAGTAATCTGCAGGCCTGTTGTTTTCTTATATCATTTTATTTCTGTTCCAGGCCACTTTTGCTGTAAAAAAGAAACCCCCTTTGCATTATTTTTGTAAAGTATTTATTGATCAGTAGTTTCTGTGTGTCTGACGCATCAGTTTGCGTACAGGATGTGGTCTATATTCAGTGTATGCAGAAGGACATCTGGGCTACATACTACATGTAATAACAGGGGACATGAATGTTTTAAATAAAAACCATGAATGGAATTGAACATTAAAATGCCCTGTGATGTTTTATACACAACATTATACAGTGCAGTCCATCAGTATTTGGACAGCAACACTTTTTTTTGTTTTGTTTTGGCTTTGTACTCACAGTTTAAATAAAACCTCCTTTTTGGGTGAACCATGGAGGAATTACAGCCCTTTTTATACATAGATAAACCCCCCCCCACAACTTTAGGGGACCAAAAGTAATTTGAGAAATTACCACTGAAAACAACTTAAACCTGGAGGTCTGCACTTTAACCACGTATTGATTGTTTTATTTCACCTGTTTGTTTTCCGTACTCACGGACTGCACCGTACCTGGGAAACATTGTGCTGTAGGGAGATTTTCATTCTCTTTTTTTGTTCCTACATTACAGCCCCTTCCCTGGTTTTGTAAAGCTAAACTCACCTGGGGCCTGGTTCCATAAACAGGATTACAGAGTTAGCCGGAGAAATTTGCAGAGTAAAACCCAGAACTTGCCCAAATCTGGAACATGGACTGAATTAAAAAGAGCTGCTCCGGGTTTTGCTCTGTGCATTTATCTAGCTAACTCTGAAATCCTCCTTTGTGGAACAGGCCCCTGGTGACAGGGAGTATTAATCCCATCAACTCAAACCTATCTATCAAGACCCCTGCAAGTTCCTATCCCGCCCAATATTATTGTGCAGCGAGGAGACCTCTTCCCCACACAACGTGGCTAAATGTCTGTTTGGCAGACATTTTCACATTATCCCCTCTAATTTTACACGGAATGCTATCTCTCGCTCACTCTCCCACTCGCACACACAAACACTTAGGATAGAAATGCTTTTGCTTTAACCAGTTCAAAATAAAAGCCTTGGGTTATATGCTCTGCCTCGTTAAGTGGCCTAGCCATTGTGTCAAAGCAAGAGACCATTGCTCTGCAAAGAAGCCACTCTCCTGGGCTGCTTCCAACTCACAGAATGCTCTCGTGTGTATTTGGTAGCACAACATCTATGTAGCATCTGTATTTAAGAACAGTGCCATCTATATCACGGGAAAATTTACAAACCAGGAACTGTAGTGAAGTCTTCATCCCATCAGCCTGTGAGTGAGCTGTGTGGGAGACATTGGCTCAGGAGGTAAGAGGTCATCTGGCAGTCAGAGGGTTGCCGGTTCGATCCCACCCTGGGTGTGTCGAAGTGTCCCTGAGCAAGACACATAACCCCCAAATGCTCTTGACGAGCTGGTGGTGCCTTGCATGGCAGCCAATCGCCATTGGTATGTGAGTGTGTGGGAATGAGTGAATGAGAAGCATCAATTGTACAGCGCTTAAAAGGATAAAAGTGCTATACAAATGCCAACTGTGAAGGGTGGCCATTTTGTCACTGTGTGATGTGTTAGAGGTGTTAGAGGACCAGACTAGAACAGAAGCCCACACCCTAAATGGAACGCAGCAGAAAAGAGTGTGAAAAGCAGCCTTTGGGATTTTAAACAGTATAAACAGATGCTGCTCCTGTCAGCGCGCATTACAGTGTACGGTGTAAGGCCCAGAGCTTAGCACTCGCTGCCTAGCGACGGGGGCGTTTGTGCGGCCTCCCGGCCGGGCCACAGCAGCCGCCCCCCGCACGGCGCAGATGTGGGGGCTGTTTTTAGCCGGCCGCTCTGCCGCTCTACGGGAGGTGCAGCGCGCAGCAGGAAGCGTCTGACCGCACACGCCACAGGGCCCTCGCAGCGGGGGGTGGGGTAATTACAGGGCCGCCTCCCCGCGCCGTCTAATCCGGGCTGGCTGACCCGGCGCGTGGGGTCGGGGAGTCTGACCGCCACCGCAACCGAGGGCAGGGGAGGGTGGGGGGGTGCCAGAATCACAGCTGAACAAACAGGTCAATTGACTGCTGAGCCAGGAGCGGGGCCTCGTTTAACCCCTACCCTCACAGAGCACAGCGTTAAACTGAGCACAGCGTTAAACTGTACTGAGCTCACAACACAGCGTTAAACTGAGCTGAGCTCACTAAACACAGCGTTAAACTGCTGAGCTCACAACACAGCAGTAAACTGTGCTAAACACTCACAGGACACAGCGGTAAACTGTGCTAAACACTCAGAACACAGCAGTAAACTGCTGAGCTCACAACACAGCAGTAAACTGTGCTAAACACTCACAGAACACAGCGGTAAACTGTGCTAAACACTCAGAACACAGCAGTAAACTGTGCTGAGCTCACCGAACACAGCGTTAAACTGCTGAGCTCACAACACAGCGGTAAACTGTGCTAAGCACTCACACTCACTGCAGTGAACTGTGCTCAGCACTAGCTACAGGTGTGTTGCTTACGCTCTGAGAGAGCACCTGGGGAAAGCAGCACTCTCCTGCGGGAGCCGATCAGGGTGCATTGTGGGTGTGGTGGAGGAGGGCGTGGGGCAGGGCCGGGTCTGCACAGTATTTTAAGCCAGGAGTGACCCCCGGGGGAACGGCCCTGGAGGAAAGACAGGGCCAGGGTTTCGGGGCTGAGGGAGCGAGTGCGAGAGGCAGGTTGTTGACGGGGGGGGAGCAGTCTGATTTATCCCGACAGGAGCGCTCGGTATCCCAGGGCCGCGGCCTGTGCCTTTGATCTTTATTTGCGGCCTGGTCTGGATTTAGGGCCGCGCTGAGAGAGAGGCATTCGACACGCAGAGAGAGAGCATCCCCGTCTCACCTTAAAGGGCCGGCGTCACTTTTCAAACGCCCGGAGCGGAGGGGAGGGGGGGAACAACGCTTCCACGAAAACGACGGGGCCTCAGAACGGTTCCAGTGTCTGGCATATCGCGGCGGCCCCGTGGGGCCTGAGATTAACACCACTGAGACGGTAAACACTCAAACAACAGGGAACATTACATTACCGACGCTTGTATCCAAAGCGACATACAAAAAAGTACATATCAAGGTCATTAGAACAAGCTAAAGAAGGGGTCGGATAAGCTGCCATTCACAAAGACCGTCACAACGAATAAGTTGTACAGCCATGAGCATCATTTCCAGTGCACATGGCAAATAGGCCAAGTAAGGAATTAGGACTAACTAAAGTAGCGAGACAATACAAATACAATATAAATATAAATACAAATACAAATACAACTGCAACTAGATTAGACTTCAAAGTACAACAAGGGGCTAAAAATGGCCAATGGCAATGGATCAGGCTCTTCCTGCAGTGGAGTCAAGGTGCAGTGTGAAGAGATGAGTCAGTGAGTCAAAATGGGCAGGTGTGAGTTTCAGACTTCAAACGAGAGAGCGACGACCTCATCCCCACCCCCCCGCCCCCCCTCCACGACTCACTCAGGGCCAAACGCGCCGTCGTGACAACCAGGAATCCGTCTCCAGAAGAGCGGAATATATTTACGCACGTAAACGTCTCTATCCTGCATTCCCCACGGACAGGCCCGGGGCAGCGCTCCAAAACCAGCAGCTGGCCCAGCTTGGAATGAAGGCAGGAACCGAAACATTCGTTTAAAAATAACGTGCCTGTGTTCTGACACTGGGGTTCATCACTTTTCGAACCGCGGTCGGTGAAGAATTAAAATAAGAAACTGACATAAAGAAACCATAGCAGGACTTCTTTTTTTTTTTTTTATTACTTTTTTTAAACATACTATTGGTTATTTATAGTTGACTGGCATCCCAAAATGAATTATAATTGTCTCAACGTTGCAATGACCCATGAATCCCAGTTCCATGAACCGCAACACACAGAACAAGTGCCTCAACTAGAATACAAAACAGAGGAGGCCCTCCTTCATTTTGCACCAGGGGCCCCACAGGGGTCTAGAACACACTCTGGGTCCAGCACCAGGGGTGTAGAACACACTACATTACATTATTGGCATTCGGCAGATGCTCTTATCCAGAGCGATGTACAGTTGATTAGACTAAGCAGGAAACAATCCTCCCCTGGAGCAATGCAGGGTTAAGGGCCCAACGGCTGTGCAGATCTTACAATGGGATTAGAACCACCCACCTTGCGTGTCCCAGTCATTTACCTTAACAACTAACGCTACAGGCCGCCAGAACACACTCTGGTTCCAGCACCAGGGGCATTGAACACACTCTGGGTCCAGCACTAGGGGCCCTCAGGGGTCTAGAACACACTCTGGGCGCAGGCAGGCCTGCTAAAACAAGTCTGGGACTAACAGAAATATTTTGTGCTGGATTTATGGCCACCAAAACAACAACAGGACGTGTAGCCAGAAGGACACGGCTGGGTTTTAAGCACTCGTGAAAGGATCTAAAAAAAAAAATAGAATCAACAACACAGGGGTCAGAATGCCCTGACAGACTCAACACTAAGGCTGTCAATTAACTGTCATTTCACATCAGACTAAATGATTTGTACATTCAGCCGCTTCAGTTTTTCTGGAAGGGACTATTTTTGCCCTAGGTTATTGTCCAGTGTGTAATTTATCTCTAGACTATAAATCTCTGGCAGCCCACAGTTAAGATTATATGATGTGTGGAATTGGGAGACAGAAAGGAGGATGGACAGAAAACCTTGCACGTTTTAAAAAGAAAAACAAAAAACAAATTCTCTCCACAAATGGACACATGGAGAGTACCTCTGCTCTCAAACTCTCGGTTAAACCAGAGGCTACGAAGGTACTCACTTTTCTTTGACAAAACGGGAAAAAAGTTCATCAAAAACATATTCAACATTCAGTTGAATTTGCTGTGCTCACATCTGCCCAAACAAACAAGGTGGTAATCGTTAATTCAACTGGACTAAACAAGGCATGTGTGAAAGTGTTTTTCTTTGTGCTCTTTTAATTCTTTAAACGTCAATAAAAATAACCAAAACTAATAATGTTGCAATGCGATAAACACAGCAGCCAAATAATTGATTCATGTAGATGAGATAAAATGTTTAAAAATGACGCTGGGCATCTGGGAATGTTCATTGGTTTACTGGGCACGGCATTAAGAGAGTAACACAACACAGTAGCTTTAGACTTCTGGTCATATTTAAATACTAATTTCAAGTAACCATCTGAAGCCGCATACAAAACAAGCATTAAATCATATATACATTCATCTATACATAACAAACCAGTTTAAAAGCAAAACAGATTAATAATATTGGTGAAATGAATCTTCTGAATACTAAAAACAAATGTTTTTCTTAATATGGGTTACCCAGAGAAACTCCTTTGAAAGTTCACTTCCCTTTCACATTTTGCGTACTTCGCATAACAGCACCAGTTGATATTTATAAATATCTAGTTTATTATTTCTTATATTCTCTATTCATTATAAAATACTGACCTCTGCAAATTTAACTATACAAATATAAACTGTATTTTTAAGTCAGTAACAGTCTTGTTTGGAAGAGTCATTTGACTAAACCCTCCTACCAAGTGACAACTACACACCTGCAGGTACAGGAAGTTCTCCTGGAGTACACACCTGCAGGTACAGGAAGTCCTCGCGGACTACACACCTGCAGGTACAGGAAGTCTCGTGAAAGGTAGACCTCTGGACTGCACATCTCAAGAGAAAGGCAGCCCCCAGGACTGCACTCCTACTGCGACAGGTAAACTCAAGAGACTGCACACTCTCTGGACCACACGCCTGCAGTGATAGATATATTTGGGGTCTGCTCAACTCAAGAGGCAGGCAGACCAGGAGCCTACCAACCTGCAGTAAGAGGTCTATCAAAGTGCATCTTTTTTCACATGCAGTTCATGCCAACACATTGGTGAGGTTTCTTTCATAATAATGTTATGCTTAGTGCGGAGTGGTAGGGGTCTACTACACCATGACCAAGAGAAGTACACAATAATATTCCATGTTTACAACTAAGAGGCAATGTAATTAAGATTTTTATGAATATTATTTTAACTATACAGTCATACATAGTTCAAATAACTAAGTATAGGAATGGGTAATTACTACAGCATACACAATGATAAGGTTTTTCTTAATATGGGTTACCCAGAGAAACTCCTTCTCCTTCCTACATCACTTCTACTCATATGTACATGTACACCTGATTATTTAATTGCATTTAGTCATTATTGAATAAATTAGTAAGGAAAGTAAATGCAACAGTCCTGACTACTCAACATGTCTTCATCAAACAGTGTACAGATATGCCAGGGCAGGTCTTCTCATCTCACAATACATTCAACAGGCGAACAACCGTGACATGTTGGTCGAAGAAAACGAACAAAAGAAGTTAAAGACATTGTCCACCCTGTTTTCAAGATCGTAGCTTATACAGACAGCAATGATGCGAGTAGGTAGGCAGTGCTTTTAAGCACACACAGAACAGAGATATTCTGACAGGTGTAGTTACACACACACACACTCAGCAAGATATTAAGCCAAGTGTTGCTACACACACAAAGAGCAGAGATATTATGTTAGGTGTAGTTACAGACAGACAGACAGACAGACACACACACACACACACACACACACACACACATATAACAGAGCAGTTATATTCTGACAGGTGTAGTTACACACACACACACACTCAGCAAGATATTAAGCCAAGTGTTGCTACACACACAAAGAGCAGAGATATTATGTTAGGTGTAGTTACAGACACACTCAGCAAGATATTAAGCCAAGTGTTGCTACACACACAAAGAGCAGAGATATTATGTTAGATGTAGTTACAGACAGACAGACACAGACACACACACACACACACACACACACACACACAAAAGAGATATTCTGGCAGGTGCAGTTACAGACACACTCAGCAAGATATTAAGCCAAGTGTTGTTACACACACAAAGAGCAGATGTTAGGTGTAGTTACAGACAGACAAACACACACACACACACACACACACAGAGCAGAGATATTGAAGGTGAGACTGCAGATGTGGATTATGTGGACAGCATTTTGCCTGGGGGAAGAGAGGAATAGATGTTGGGCAGGGGGTTTCTATAGTGCACTAAGTAGAAAAGCCCACCTCATCTAGATATGTGCCCCCGGCTCACACCAATTTAAAGAGCTAAAGCTTATTACTGCTAGGAGGCTGTGTTTAGGGGTTGGGGGTTTGGGGGCAGTGCGTACGTTGCTGAGGAAGACTCCAGCCTCAGTCCGCGAGGCTCCCCAGGCGACAGACCCCGCCCTCGATGGCCAGCGACTGCCCGGCGACCGCTCCGGGAGGCAGCCTGGAGATGTGCGTCTGCGGGCACAAGAGAGACAGAGCGCCCAGTGTTCAGAGCCGCAGGAGGAGGAGGAGGAGGAGCAGGCAAACACAGCTGGCCGGGCCGAGGCCTCTCCGCCGCCTGATCAGAGCGACCCAGCATCCCCGGCGCTCGACCTCCCCCCCATCCCCGGGGCGGGGCGGGGCGGGGAAAGGGCCGCGTCACGCTGCCGTAGAGGTGCCAACTTTGTTTTGGGCTTTTCCCAGGGCTGACCCCATGCACTCAGACCCCCCCCCCCCAGGGCAGACAACCCCCCACCCAGGGCAGGCAACCCCCCCAAGGGCAGACAACCGCCCCAGGGCAGCTGTGTGGATCTTATCATGGCTACACTGGGGCTTGAACCACCAACCATCTGGGTCCCAGTCTGGGTACCTTCACCACTAGGCCACTGGCTGAATATAGAGTTTGTGTGCAGACTGTCCCCTTTAATTTACATCTATATCAGGTGATCTGTGTTGGAATAAAATTATGTTAAAATCAACAGTTTGGGAACATTGTTAAGAAGAAAGAGAGCACTCGTGAGCTTAGTAATTGCAAAAGAGGCCGGTAGGCCAAAGACAAATAATTATCGCCATAAGGAAGAAAAACCGTAAAACACCTGTCCGACAGATCAGAAACACTCTTTGGGAGGCAGGCATGGATGTGCCAGTGACTACTCCCCGCAGAAGACTTCAGAAACAGGTCTAGAGAGGCTGCACACTGCAAAAGACAAACCACTACTTAGCTGTAAAAACCAGTTGGCCAGGTTTCAGTTTGTTAAGTAGTACCTAAAAGAGCCCGCAGAGTTGTGGAAAAATGTCTTGCGGACACCTGCCTGTGAAACATGGTAGTGGGGGTGTTTAGCTTGGGCATGTATGGCTGCCACGTGCTGGCTCACTGGCCTTCACTGATAATGTAACTGTGCTGATAATAGCATGTTATAACAGTGGTGGAAGAGAGACTTTCCAACGCTCTCGAAGAGCGAACACCCTACTATGAAGAGAACCACCTCTGTGTGTGCCTTGCACCTGTTAAATCGTGAAGCCAAGCGCCAACTGAAGGTCAGTTGGTCAGGGACCCCCCTTGAATACTGTGAGCACTCAATCTACCTAGCGGTAACCCTAGATAGACGTCTCTCTTTTAAGACTCACATTGAGAAGACCAAGTGCAAAGTGAGTGCAAGGAACAACATCAGCAAGCTCACTGGCACAACCTGGGGTGCTAGTCCACAGACACTGAAGTCAACTGCACTAGCTCTCTGCTACCCAGTTGCCAAGTATGCCTGCCCTGTATGGGAACGAGCTACCCATGCAAAGAAGCTAGATCCCGCTCTCAATGCTAGTTGCCGCCTTATCAAAACCTGTCTGAGATCAACACCTACTGACCGTCTGTTTATCCTGGCAGGCATAGCCCCACCAGAGATACGACGAAGTGCAGCAAGCAAGAAAGAGCGTCAACAACAGGCTACAGATGAAAGACATCCTCTCTTCCGTCACGTGCCAACCCAAAGCCGCCTTAAGTGTGTCTTAAAGTGTGTCACCCCCCCTTGAAACATCGAGCACAAGCAGAGAAAGAGTCACTCAGTGGGAAGAAAGACTAAGCAACTTCCCATCAACAGCAATAGAGCTAAAGGCAGCACCTCCTGATATGCCCCCTGCTGGAACAGCCCTGCACAGCATTGGACTTGGCAGAGTTTAATGATAAGGGACAGCAATGTGCTCAGCTTTGGCTGAACCACATCTAGCCATGTGTTCTGTAATTGTCATTTTTGTGGACACGATAAGAAGAACAGCATCTTAGCTGCTCAAGTTCAATGAAATGCCCTCCAAACTCAATGGATCATCCCACAGCAAGGCAATGATCCCAAACATACACCAAACGTGCTCTCTTTCTTCTGAATGATGTTCCAAGCAGTTTCAGCAAACCTATTGTTTGGCCTATTTTTCTGTTTGATTTTTGGAATTTTATTGGTGCAACTCTGGTCCTCATGTTGACAAATAACAAATAACAGACTCCAAAGGCAACAGTCTATAATCTGACTAGATAGTGAAAGCTTGCATGAAGGAATCGATTACATACCTGGCTAATCAGAAACTGCCCAATTACTTTTGGTCCGGTAAAATAGGGCTTTGGATAAAAACTATGGATAAAAAAGGATGTAATTCCTACACAGATCATCCGATACTGACATAAATGCATTGTCAGTATATTATATCACTTTAAGGTTTGGGGAATACTGGTTCAACATACAGTGCTCCATCAAAGCTTTCCCCCCCTCAAAAAAAGCACTTTCAACAATGAGCAGCATTCCTGTGACACCAAACCTGGACGGATAAAATAAAAAAAGGGATTCCAGGGAGTGTCCAGAGCAACAGACACCCAACGCCATGTGTACGTACAAAGAGCGAGTTTCAGTTTTCACTGCGAGGATGAGGAGGCATTAGCCTCAAAGGGGCCCTGACAAAATATGAGTCATCCAACCTTTACATGGACAGATCCGTTTCAGAGCGGAAATACCCTGGAGCTGACTGTCCAGAGCCCAAAAGCACGGGCAAAGACAACCTATTCAGCTCAAACGGATGCATACCTGATCAGGAACAAGTTCTTTTAACAGTCTGTGTGCATATATATTGTATTCTGCCTAATGCAGGCCCATCCAAATGAGTCTCATTAAGCCATCAAGGTCAGCCCTTCAATCAAAGATCCGTGGGTGCACGGTAACTGCAAGATTCCCTCCATCTTAATTCAAACGCCCACAACGTATGCTAATAAAGACTTAAAATATCACATACTGAAGAGGTGGCTACTGGCAGATTTATGAATGATGTTCTTTCGTTAACGGTTGTTTCCATGGCGTTATAGTTCACCTCATCACCAGCACTTCAGTCACCACAGCCAGGCTATGTGATATGAGGAATGGACACACACTGCCAACGATGTAACAGAGACAACCTTTCCGCACCTCATAATGCAGTAATCAAAGATCTTAGCGCTGAAATGACTCTGATCTTTCTTTTGAAGAACCCGTGAAAATTTGCGCCCCCGAGTTGCCCTTTTCCCAGATGAAAAAACATAGCTGGATTGACACACTTCCTGTTGCTAAAAGGAGAAAAATGCCCTGTTCTGGAAGAGGATATCATGAGCTGCTAAAGTATTCACACTGCCATGGGAATGATAAAAGAGAAGACTTGAAACTGACCTCATTCTGAGCATTGAACTGCCCTACTGTTTTAATGCTTCCATAAGCCTTGTTCACCCAGTACAATATCTGTTTTGGATAGCCATTCATCAGAAATAAAAGTTTTTTTAAGTGGTAACTTAGTACTTGTTTTGTATTTCATAAATTTTGTTTTGATGTTTAAGTGTTTAAGTGGCTTGAGTTAGCAAGCAATGCCTGACCATGTCACTCTTCAACCTCAGGCTCTGCCATCCTAATATTTTCCAGTAGTTCCACTTCAACATCGGGGCTAGGGCATTGGTCCCACACCTGCTTGTACGTATATATCCGACGGTATATGATGTCGATGCAGAGTCAGACTGAACCCAGAGCCTGATTCAGCAGTCAGACTGAACTCAGAGCCTGATTCAGCAGAGTCAGACTGAACCCAGAGCCTGATTCAGCAGAGTCAGACTGAACCCAGAGCCTGATTCAGCAGAGTCAGACTGAACCCAGAGCCTGATTCAGCAGTCTGACTGAACCCAGAGCCTGATTCAGCAGTCAGACTGAACCCAGAGCCTGATTCAGCAGAGTCAGACTGAACCCAGAGCCTGATTCAGCAGAGTCAGACTGAACCCAGAGCCTGATTCAGCAGTCAGACTGAACCCAGAGCCTGATTCAGCAGAGTCAGACTGAACCCAGAGCCTGATTCAGCAGAGTCAGACTGAACCCAGAGCCTGATTCAGCAGTCAGACTGAACCCAGAGCCTGATTCAGCAGAGTCAGACTGAACCCAGAGCCTGATTCAGCAGTCAGACTGAACCCAGAGCCTGATTCAGCAGTCAGACTGAACCCAGAGCCTGATTCAGCAGAGTCAGACTGAATCCAGAGCCTGATTCAGCAGAGTCAGACTGAACCCAGAGCCTGATTCAGCAGTCTGACTGAACCCAGAGCCTGATTCAGCAGTCAGACTGAACTCAGAGCCTGATTCAGCAGTCAGACTGAACCCAGAGCCTGATTCAGCAGTCAGACTGAACCCAGAGCCTGATTCAGCAGAGTCAGACTGAACCCAGAGCCTGATTCAGCAGAGTCAGACTGAACCCAGAGCCTGATTCAGCAGAGTCAGACTGAACCCAGAGCCTGATTCAGCAGTCAGACTGAACCCAGAGCCTGATTCAGCAGTCAGACTGAACCCAGAGCCTGATTCAGCAGTCAGACTGAACCCAGAGCCTGATTCAGCAGTCTGACTGAACCCAGAGCCTGATTCAGCAGTCAGACTGAACCCAGAGCCTGATTCAGCAGTCAGACTGAACCCAGAGCCTGATTCAGCAGAGTCAGACTGAACCCAGAGCCTGATTCAGCAGAGTCAGACTGAACCCAGAGCCTGATTCAGCAGTCAGACTGAACCCAGAGCCTGATTCAGCAGTCAGACTGAACCCAGAGCCTGATTCAGCAGTCAGACTGAACCCAGAGCCTGATTCAGCAGAGTCAGACTGAACCCAGAGCCTGATTCAGCAGAGTCAGACTGAACCCAGAGCCTGATTCAGCAGTCAGACTGAACCCAGAGCCTGATTCAGCAGAGTCAGACTGAACCCAGAGCCTGATTCAGCAGTCAGACTGAACCCAGAGCCTGATTCAGCAGTCAGACTGAACCCAGAGCCTGATTCAGCAGAGTCAGACTGAATCCAGAGCCTGATTCAGCAGAGTCAGACTGAACCCAGAGCCTGATTCAGCAGTCAGACTGAACCCAGAGCCTGATTCAGCAGTCAGACTGAACCCAGAGCCTGATTCAGCAGAGTCAGACTGAACCCAGAGCCTGATTCAGCAGAGTCAGACTGAACCCAGAGCCTGATTCAGCAGTCAGACTGAACCCAGAGCCTGATTCAGCAGTCAGACTGAACCCAGAGCCTGATTCAGCAGTCAGACTGAACCCAGAGCCTGATTCAGCAGTCAGACTGAACCCAGAGCCTGATTCAGCAGTCAGACTGAACCCAGAGCCTGATTCAGCAGAGTCAGACTGAACCCAGAGCCTGATTCAGCAGAGTCAGACTGAACCCAGAGCCTGATTCAGCAGTCAGACTGAACCCAGAGCCTGATTCAGCAGTCAGACTGAACCCAGAGCCTGATTCAGCAGTCAGACTGAACCCAGAGCCTGATTCAGCAGTCAGACTGAACCCAGAGCCTGATTCAGCAGTCAGACTGAACCCAGAACCTGTGCTGTGACTCTTTATCCCATTCCAAGCCTTGATCGGGAATGTCCAACACACCTTACAGGAGGATGCAGACACATCTGTGACACCCATCAGTCAGGCCGTCACACACTGGCCATCCTGCCGTGACTGAATCAGCATGTCAGCGGCCTCAAGTAGCTCCTGATCTCTCCGGCTATTCAACAATATACCAACTACAATGCGGACAAGATCCAGGGAATGTGTGGCCAGCAGACATATTGACATCAGAGACCGATTCCTTACCACCGCTAATAAATACACTGCTAACATGTTCCCGAAAATGGGAGATAGCATTTCATGACTGGTTCTGTGGCACTATGTGCTTAAAAAAAAAAAAGACAAAAGAAAAAAAAAGCATGACATGGCCCCTACAGCGCCCCCTCCTGCTCAGGAGGGTACTACCTGCCAGACCGTCGCAGGGAGGGGGACCTGGTTTTAACGTTCTCAGGCAGCCACCGTGAACACGACCCCCATTCGCAGCCTCAGAGAGCCCGGGCCCCCGGCAGAGCCGCAGGACGGACAGGACGGACAGATGGCTTTGAGCAGAGAATCCGCCCCGCCCTCCAGATTCAGGGGCTGCCGGGAAGGCCGGAGGTTCTCCGTGTTTAATGGTCGTGAGGAATCCGGGCGCTTTACGCCAGCCGGACATCTTACGAGCCGCCACCGCCACGCTAGCGCCCCTGGAATGTGCAAACGGCTGGAGGGAGGAAGGAGCCGCATTACACCTCTTCTTAAATTACCGCTGGCACAGAGACCCCCGGCCCACTGCACACACAGCCGTGCTTCCCCCATGCAAGTCCAAGGGCTGCCAGGAACAGGCTGAGTGAAAGCCATTTCTGTTTCCCCCTGTGTGACACAAACAACTCTGTGCTAGCAACAGTCCTAACCTGGCAGGCTCTTGGTTTGTTTCCAGAAGCACTGAGTTTGAAACAAAGACCTTAGAATTATATGGTTCTAACTGACAAAAAATAGTTACAAAAAATTTGTGTCAAATTGACGTCCACATGAATGCCCAGACCCAGGGTTTTCCAGCAGAACATTGCCCAGAGCATCACCCACTCCACCGGCTTGTCTTCTTCCCACAGTGCATCCTGGTGCCATCTCTTCCCCAGGTAAACGGTGAACACGTATCCAGCCGTCCACATAATGTAAAAGAAAACGGGACTTATCGGACCAGCCAGGTCCAGTTCTGACACTCACGTTGTAGGCGTTTTCGATGGTGGGCAGGTGTTGAGCACTCTGACTATGGCTACACAGCCCCATACGCAGTGCGATACACTGTATGTTGTCAAACATTCCTCCTGTAACCATCATTATTATTTTTCTGCGACTTACGCCGCTGTAGCCATTCGGTCGGACCAGACAGTAAAGCCTTCGTTGCCCTTGCGCATTGATGAGCCTTGGGCGCCCAACACCCTGTCGCCGGTTTGTGGTTGGTCCCTCCTCGGACCACTGTCAGTAGGTACTCACCACTGTTGACCGGGAGCAACCCACAAGCCTTGCCGTTTCGGAGATGCTCCGACCCAGTTGTCTGGCCAGAACAATTTGGCCCTTGTGCAAGTCGCTCAGGTCTTTTTTAAGCCTGCCAATTTCTTCTGCATCCAACACGTCGACTACGAGAACCAACCATTACCGTCTAATATATCCCAGACCTTGACATGTGTTACGAGATAATCAACGTTATTCGCATAATGTCTAGGCTCATCGGAGTATATTCTTAAAACAAGGTGCTGCACTGACCACAACATTCATCAACCCACAAAAACAAGCTTCAGCGAGATGTTACTCAGTCAGGCAGACTCCATTTCACACACGGTGCCTCACTGTGAACACACGCATAGTGCGTTTTCTCCATGTTCCCCCTGAGCGCGCTGTAGGTTTTTAAGCCTCTATACGGCTGCTCCTGCACCCGTCAGGCTGGAAAAAAACCGGCGTGAAGGAAGAAGCAAACAAAAACAAGAGGAAACACACGGAACTGTGTACACACGATGCCTAAAAACAGAAGGCAGCCATTTTGTTCCTGAGCCCAAGCTGGTATTTCAGAAGCAGCGGTTCAGCCTGGGCTAGGCCCAGCCGGGGATATACAAGCGGATTCCTCTCCGTGTGACAGGACAGATTATTTTTGATCAATGGAAGCTGGCAGCCCTGGCATCTGTGAGACGGCTCTGGAAAGCATTTGGGCTGGGGGGGGGGGGAGGTGGTAGGGGCGGGGGGGGGGGGGGGGTGGTAGGGGCTGGGACGTGGTGGGGAGCGGGGCCGGGCTCCCTTAAAGTAAGGTCAGAATCCTGGTTTTACAGTGAGGAGCTGGGAGCAGCTGTGTCTGTCAGCCTGTGGGGCTGGAAACAATGCAGCCCAGATGTCCTGGGACTGCGGCGCTAGTCACCGCGCCAAAGGTGAGGCTGCCCCCATGTCTCCAGCAGGTGTGCGGAAAAGACAGAGGCCATGGCATTTCTGCCCCGTTCAGACAGGCACTATTCCGGCCACCCCGGGCATCAGCAGGGCGTTTGGGGCGTAAACAGTGAAATGAGGACCCCGTATCCTCGGGTAATAGGGTGCCATAGCAACGGGACAGCTGTAAGACACCCTCGTGTTCTGCTACAGGTTCGCTAAAATGGCTTCCAGGTCTACAGCCCTCCCTTGAAAGGAAAAACAAAAGCAACCAGAAATAATGCTCGCAAACTAATACTCACACACCAAGCAGGAAAACTGCTTGAAAAGAAAATTCACACAGCAATCGGAAAAACTGCCACCATGATTATTAAAAAACCAACCGGGAAAACTGCATGCAAGGAATATTCACACCAACCAGGAAAAATGTTCACATAAATATTCACAAAGTGAGCAGTAGGGCAGGCTGTTGTTCATAATCACATTTCCACATCTTACAACCCCTAAATCACAGGGAGAATGTTTTTTTTTTTTTACATATTCTTCCAAACTCATTTGTTTCTCCTGTCATATTGTTCTAATAAACAGTCATAAATTCTAGGAAATTTGAAGCAAAAAAAAAACTTCCAACAAGGCCTGCTGCCAACTAGTCTATGACTCAAACCACAAGCCATGAAAATGAAAAAAAAAGACATAGACGATTATTCCCGTCTAAACCCTAATTATGAAAGAAAATACTTCACGTTGCCCTCACCACTTCTTATAGCGAGTCAATCAACTTTAATCATGCTTGTTAACCCAACCAATATGTCAACCCTGTGACACATTTATACACATATGCAGGATATACGTTTTATATGTACAGACTCCCGTTTCACTCGTGATAAAAGCATGTGAGAAATGGCTTTGGACGTCACATCTGGTGCTATTTCCACAGAGGGGTCTGTTCCAGTGGAGCACCTGCAGTCTGCACACACAGACTCCATTTTGTACATCGTCCTGTCAAACGGCGAGTTCAAAAAACACATTTCTCATGATGGATTAAATGGCTCTGGCGATTAGTTAAATGTTACACACAGGATGTGGTGCACAAGGCCCCTTTAAACAGGGAAGTTTTATGACACGGTTATACCTTCTAGTACATTCTGCTCTATAGAGGGGGACACAGAAATGGAGATGAGTCTAAACTATGTGTATGAATATCACAGCCAGCGAACATCAGCTTGAACCTCGAAAAAAAAAATACTGCACCCAAAAATGTATTAAATATACAAACTTACTGAAGTTACATTTTTAAATACAACTATATACCAATGATGTTCTTGTCATTCAATTATTGTTTCACATAAATTAACTTGGAACATTAGAACTTCGCATTCCAGCGCTGCGTTAGACCAGTGCGTGTTATGCTTCGCTGAAGCCACGATTTAGAAGTAAAAATCACAAAACACAATTTTGTGGCAAGCAAGGAAAACGCAGGAATCGCCATAAACCAAAGTTAGCAAGGACAAGTTACCACAACATAATAACATTGTCAGTTAAAAACAGACATCAAACGAAATGTAAAATGTGGAGAAATGACAATGTGGCGTGGTCCTGGCTTGGTTGCAGCACACTTCAGGACGCAAACAAATCTGCTCAGACATTTCTAACCATTTCAGGCCAGGTAATATGGTATTACTTTTAAATCTTGGCGAAGAGAGAAAATAGAGTTAGAGCGATGCATTTCCAGTATATTTAAGCGTAAAATACACTTAAAATACACAAGCGTGTGCATAATACACTTGTCATTATTTCTTACCGGGCACAGCAGTGCCTGTGTTGGCACATTCTACATTCCCAAGCATGAATTGACTTGATTCTGGTATGTGATTCAGCCCAAAGAGTGAAAGCCACAGAATATCCTAATTTCTCCCTGACAATGGGAGACAATGGAGCACTGCAGAGCAGAACGTTCATCCTGTAATTTGGGTCATTTTTAATGTTCCTTAGTTTATAATAAAGGACTCATGTGCTTTGAGTAAGTGTGCGAAAAGGAGCTGGTGTTTGCAGCTGCTAAGCGGCCCTGTTAGCGGTGTTTAACATGGCTGCCACGCTGGGCGTCTCGTTAAAAGCTCACCTTGGCTTTGCCATCCTGGGCTGACATGTACCCCACACACATGCTCTCCGTGGTGTGGCTCCACAAGAACTCCACTGCCAGACCCAAAGCAAACAGAGATACAGGTTACACAGGGAAGCGTCTGCAACCGTCACCTCTGGGCCCGCAAAGCAGGACTGCCTTCCGTTAAAGAGACGTGGAGGGGCGGGGGGGAGCAGGGGAAAGAGAGAGGGAGCAAGAGATAGAGGGAGAGAGAGAGGGAGATGGAGATGGAGAGGGAAAGAGAGGGAGAAAGAGAGATATAGGCATGCATAGCTATATCTAACATAATGTGGCTTACATAACGCCTCTAAACTCTGAACATGAAGCACCTAATTAAGACAAATTAACAGCTTGTTAAAAATTCTGAGACAGTTATGGATGAAATGAAAACCAGCATACACAGGGGCCCCCCAGGACCGAGTTTGGGAAACACTGCTTTAGAGCTCTCTCAAGGGCAGGGGAACGCAAGGTCAGGTCAAGGTTATTCTCAAGGTCAAAGGCCTCTCACCGAGCAGGGCCTGGAGGTCTTGTGGAGGCTGTGTCTCCACACATCTGCAGCATCTCAGCACAATGACACCCCCAAGAACACAGTCCTCACTGGCCAGGAAGGGGGAACCTGAGCAGAGAAGGGAAACGCTATCATTAGACTGCTTATTAATGCTTATTACACAGCATATTAATGTTATCACACTGCTTATTAATGCTTATTACACAGGCTATTACTGTTATTGCACTACAAATTAATGCTCATTACACTAGTTATTCATGCTTATTACATTATTACTGTTATTACACTGTTTATTAATGCTTTACACTATTAGTTGTATTACACTTATTAATGCTCATTACAATGTACATTACAGTTATTACATTGTCTATTAATGTTCCTATTGTCTATTAATAGTCCTGCACTGCTTATTAATGTTTATTGATCAGCTTAGCATTACATTTTTAACATGTAATCTCTATACAGCTGGTTCATCAGTACGGCCAAGTGATTTTACTTCAAGCGTACTACAACAGCGCCCCACCAAGGAGATGAACCAGCAACACGCTAGACAGTCCTGTCAACTAGCCATACTGCTACCCCAGACCTCCATTTGGCTTTGACTTGGACCACAGATGTGACTCTACTGTTGAAGTATTGTTGGGAATGATGTGCACAGAACTGGGAAGGGTGAACTGTTGCCAACCTGTTCATCATCAATGTGTGAGCATTCAAGGCAAAGCTACAGTCTAATTTGATTAGCAGTCACACTTTGTCTTACGGGACGGTCAGTGAATGGTGCGATGGCTTGTTGTAGAGACACCAGCGTTCCACAGACACATTCCATAAACCCTCCAAAAAACAGGCCTGTCCGTCTGGGTGTCACTCAGGTTTATGGAAGCTGTGACCTACGACCTGAGGAGGATCTAAAACTCGCGACCTCTGACCCTGCGAACAGGTCCCATCTGTTTCAAGCAAAGGGCAGGGAAAACCCCCGCACGCATGTGCATATACACACACACAAGCAATATAAGCGATATGCAGTAAAAACATGTGTCTGTGCACCTAACATAGGTGAAATTGCTTGGCTTGTCAATGTCAAAAATGTCGACCGGCATTGCATTCCAATATGGATCGCTTTTAAAAAGAATCCAGATATTACATTAAAAACACTTTGTGAAAAAACGGGAAAACGTTTCCCTTCACGTTATACAGTGGCATGTGACCCACACGTGTGACCTGAGGTGTCATGTGTCATCCCATCAGCAAGGGGGGGGTGGGGGTGGGGCGGCCAAACGCGGTTACACCCAAAAACTGCGAACGGAGCGTTTCTGTCTCCCAGCGGCAGAGGTGAGACCAGCTGGAGTGCCGGTTCTCTTTCGTGGCTCGCCGTTTGGAGAGCAGGAGCAGCAGGAGAGACGCGGGCCTTCTGCCCGCTCGAGTCAGGGGGGGGGGCGGGATTACCTGGGGGCTTGGCAGAAGGTATGCCCTCCACTGAAATTGCGCAGAGTCAGCGTGTTCAGTTACCTGCCGCTCTCGAGAACAGCCTTTCGGTCGCTTGCTTTCACCAGCGAGAGAAACCGCTGAACCAAAGTCAGCACGGTTTCATACGGTTACGCCAATTCATTTTCAGGAAAACATCAATAACAGACTCCTGAAAATAATATCAGTAAGGCACAGTGTCACAACTACGACACAACTCTGTCCCAGCTGTACCTCATGAAGAATTTTATCAGTCTAGGATGTTTTCAATATGCCGCCAAACTTATATTCTTCTGACATTTTCTTGCCAAAGTAAAGAAAGAGACTACATTTTCATGTAGCAGGGTAATTCCTTGGTCATTTAAATCTGTGTAGTTTTGTCTTAAAGTTTTATAACAGCCCAAGATATTATTGATGAAAAAACAACATATTTTTCCAGTTCCTCAACAGGGACAATTCAGAAATGATTTATAATTAAACACATTGGCCAGGGATGAAGACAGTAACAATGCAAGGTGCCATGCTCATTAAACCACAAAAAAAAATCATATAAACCAATAGCTTCAAATGGCAGCTCCAAAAAACGGCCAAAACAATGAAAACCACAGCAGGTTGCAGCTCAGGCCCTGTGGATCTGTTCTTTCTCTCCTGCCACCTAACGGGCAATCCGTACGAGCGCTTTAACTCCACAACTTACACAGCGGCGACCACATCAGAGCAACGGTCTTTAAATACCCGGTCAACAGCCTGTTTATGTTCCTCAACATGCCTGTGGCTGTCAAGCCCCAATTTGGGGAATGCTTCCTGATTTTGCGAAGACCAAACAGTTCTGTAAATCAAAGACGATGGGCTCTTCTTTATTTTTAGGGACCCCCCCCCAACCCAAAAGCTAAAGGAGTAATGTCCTGGAGGTGTGAGACATAGCTGTGGGTTGAGTGGGAGACTCTGTGGGTGGAGTGGGAGATGTGGCTGTGGGTGGAGTAGGAGACGTAGAGGGGCTTACTGATGAACTTGTGTTGCATAGTGTCCAGCAGGGCCTGGTGGGCGTTCTCTGCCTGTATGGCTGCAGAGCACTCCCTCGCCAGAACAGTGCGCATCAGGTGCTCCCCACAGCCTGCGGGACAGACAGACAGAGGCGGGGGGCAGTGAGAGCCACTGCAGGGACGCAAACACACACACACACACACACAGGCAATCACACGCATGCACACACACACACACACACACAGACACACACATATACACATACAGAAACATACACACACACACACAGACACACACAGGACAGACAGACAGAGGCAGGGGCAGTGAGAGCCACTGCAGGGACACACGCGCGCAAACACACAGATCTACATATGCACAAACATACACACACACACACACACAAACACACATTTACATACGCACAAACCCACACATGCAGGCCCACATACACACACACTTGTCCATATGCACAACCTCTCACACAAATATGCACAAACATACATTTACATATGCACAAACATACATACATACATACATACATACACACACACACACACATATTTACATATGCACAAACACACACACACACACACACACACACACAGACACACATTTACATATACAGAAACAAACACACACACACACACACACACACACAGACAGACACACACATTTACACATACAGAAACACACACACACACACACAGACGGTACACGGCATAAACAGGCTTCGATGCCCAGCGGTCAGGCCTGTGCATTCCTGTGGGCTTCTGGGAGCAAGAACCTGCATGGCTTTCCGGGTCCAGAGGGAATGTCAATAATATCCAAAACTGCTCCCATTTTTATTAGCAAGAGCCAGACTTCATAAGGCAGAGGCAACAACCATGCGCTATAGCTTTTGTTAAAAACCTTATAGGGTAAAGCACTTTTATATACTTACATAAAAATATTTTATTTGATTGAATGTATTCTATTGTCCCCACTCCTATTCCACTGAAAGTATTGCTCAGATACTGGTGTTTGTTCTATGGTACAAAATCAAGAGAAAGTTTTGAAAAACAAAAGACTGAGTGCTGAGAGCGGTGGCTGATGTTGCCCTCGATCCACTCTGGCTGCTCCGTGTCGCCATCCTTCCACGATAACCGCCGGCTGACCTCAACATTCGAAAGGTAGACAGCGCTCCCTCACGTGAAAAACACTCCTTCAGTTCTCTGGCACGAAGAGTAAACGATTACGGATTCTAGACAATGTTTCTGCGAACCACAGCGATAATGAAGTGCGTTTAAATGTCAGTGTTTTAACCGGTGCTAAAGACTAGCTCGTTAGCGTAACGTCCGACGGGATGCCTGTTGTGGTGGGAGTCTGGCCAAACGCTTTACGGAAAGGGAGCACAAAAACAGCTTCAGGCTGATTCCAGTAAAAGCTGTAACTATAAAATAGCCTTACATTTTCTGTAAACAGTTGGCCTCATTATGTACCAGGTAACCAAAACAAAACAATATTAATGTTATCACCATAGCAACTTCCAAATTGTCGTAACCCCACTGTCCTTTTTAACTGCTTATCTTTTCAGCAAATGGGTTGGTTTATTTTTCTCTTGCCCTTGCTGCCAAGTGCTTTGTATTTTTTGAGGAACATGAGAACGATGGAAGCCGTGGCAGGCGTCAGGAGTCAACAGCAGTTTCTGACAAAAATCCATCAGGCACAACAAGCATGTGTTATGACCCAAAGTCATTATTTTTACCCGTACTCCAATTCCACAATTCTACACACGGGGGGGGGGGGCCTTCTCTGAATTAAAGTGAATGCTGAACTACTGTGGGGATATAAGCAACGCATACTCCCTCTACACTATTGTAGCTCATTCTGCCTTGAGCAGGGTGTCCTTACTCAAAGCACTTTTTCGCTTCAGGTGACCGACACAACAGTGAGCTCGTAAAAGTCACTTGGGCACAGCGTCCGTTGAAAAGCGTAGCCTCGAAAGGCTGTTTTTAAAATAGGCGGTGAATAGCGCGCTTCCGGTCCTCAGCTGGTGAACACGGCTAGCGGGGGAGACTTTCTGCCCAAACAGCCTTTCAGGGCTGTCACACACGCGCACGCAGGTTACATAAGCGGGATAGATTGTGCGCAGCTCTTCCTTCATGCTGATAGTGAAGCATGATTCACCCCTACGAGAGCTGCATTAGCTTCAGACGTGAAGCTTCGGAGGGAATATCTGCCTCGGGCTTCTCTCGGAGAATTAAAAACATGGCACAACACGGTACCGAGAAAGAAAAATACACAGCCAGCTCCAGAAGTATTGGAGCAGCAAGAGCAATTTCTTTGTTGGGGTTGAGATAAAAAGATCAACACAAGACAAGAGTTCAGAACGTCAGCTTTTATTCCCTGGTATTTACACCTAGATGTGTTAAACTATTTAGAACATAGCACCTTTGGTATTAGACCGCCCAATTTTTAGGTGAACAAAAGTATTGGAACAGAGAGTATTTAAGTGAAAGTGTTTAAGGGTGAGCCTTTAGCCTAGCGAGGGTAAACAGAGGGAAAGGAGAATTGCATCTCTTAGCACAAACTGGGGTGAATGATTTTCTGAAAGTGCTGAAGTGTTAGCGGGCAGGTGCTCAGTTTCCTTGCATTAACAGGGACACGTTGAGCCTTACAGCAGCTGTGTTCAGAAGTCCTCATCCCACAATACACAGGGCCCAAGCGACAATACAGACCGAAAACAATCTCCTTTCAATCAGGATGACTTGTGTATACGGCCAGTATATCTCCTTTCGCCAACCAAAAGCATGTGAGGCACAAAGTATATTGGAAGCTAATTTGACATTTAGATGAAGAAAAAAAGAACAATGCATTTTATAGAACAATGCAATTTTATGGTATAGGTTCTGGCATGGGATATACCACAATGCCTCACTCAATTCTTATCCCAAAATCCACAACCCGCCACCCAAATTCCAACCTCTGGGTCTTGAGCAAACAAGCAAAAAGCAAACATTCTGGAACATTCCTGCACAAAATGCCAAGTTAACAAGTTCGATGTGTTCGACCACCGGGCTGGGAAACACTTTGACCAAACCCGGGCCTTTCCTTCTGAAATTTTCCCATGGTGCCCAAGCCAAATTTAATATCATTTTAAATTAAACTGTAACATTCACATTGTGCATCCACCATTTTAAAGGGCAGGGAGAATGTCGTGTTGGAGTGGAAACCTCACAGTAACCGGCCACCTCGTGCCTCGGGTGTTAGTCACTCCAGGGTTACCGCCGGACATTTCACACGTGAGCGGCGCTCCTCCGTCTCTGCTGAAGCAGCTGGGCAACATGAGCGCTGTTACACACACACACGCTGCTATACACACACACACACACACACACTCACACACACACACACACGCTGCTACACACACACACACTGCTACACACACACACACGCTGCTACACACACACACACGCTGCTACACACACACACACACACACACACACACACACACACACTGCTACACACACACACACACACACACACACACACACACACACTGCTACACACACACACACACACACACTCACACACACTCACACACACACTGCTACACACACACACACACTCACACACACACACACTGCTACACACACACACACACACTCACACACACACACACACACACACACACACTGCTACACACACACACACACACACACACACACACGCTGCTACACACACACACACGCTGCTACACACACACACTGCTACACACACACACACACACACAAGCTGCTACACACACACACACACACACACACACGCTGCTACACACACACACACACACACACACACACACAGTACTCACACACATGCTCTACACAGTCTACACACACTGTACTCACACTCACACACACACACACACACACTACACAGTCTACACACACTGCATACAGTACTCTCACACAAACACAGAAACACACACACTGCTACACACAGTACTCACACACATGCTCTACACAGTCTACACACACTGTACTCACACACACACACACACACACACTCTACAGTCTACACACACTGCATACAGTACTCTCACACAAACACAGAAACACACACACACACACACACACACTACTCTCGCTTTCTCTCACACCCTCTCCCTCTCCCTCTCTCTCTCTCTCTCACACACACACACACACACACACAAACAAACACACACACTCTTTATTTCACACTTTTACTCTTATTGACAATGTCGGTTAAAATCCAACTTGTCTAAGTGGACTAAAATGCCAAATGTACAGAAACAGATTTCTAATATATCTCATTTGACTACAGGGCGCAGGTAATCAACATGCGCCTGAAACGACAGCACATTCAGGAGACAGCGCCCCCTGTGGTGGGGGATCCATGGAGAAAACGGTCTACAAGTCTCTGTCCAGTTTTTAGCCATCTTGCCTCCTACAAAGAGCGACTACTCTTACCACACAAACCAACCCCGTGGAGCAAAGGCATGGTCAATGTGTGCGGTCTGTGTCATTAGAACTGTAAATATCAATGACGATTGGTCATTTCAGAATTCTAACAAATGGCAATTAGAACCAATTTTAAACCAATGAGCTTGAATTATTGTCCAGCTATACCATGTTTTGTTACAGAATGTCGGGCCGTTAACTGTATATTTTGAAACCCGAATTTAAGGACTATAAACACAGGCAGAGGGTTAGTCAGCATGTCAGTGAGCCTTTTTCAATGATAGGAAGGGATTTACAATGGTCTTGTAACAATGTTTTAACACAAATATCTTACCTATTGTACCTTTAAGCAGACGAGTCAAACACTACAGGACTGAGCCCCAGAACACGAGTCAGAGATACGGTCTCACACAGACCAGGCCTCACACAGACCAGGCCTCACACAGACCAGGCCTCACACAGACCAGGTCTCACACAGACCAGGTCTCACACAGACACGGTCTCACACAGACACGGTCTCACACAGACACGGTCTCACACAGACCAGGTCTCACACAGACACGGTCTCACACAGACACGGTCTCACACAGACACGGTCTCACACAGACCGGGCCTCACACAGACACGGTCTCACACAGACCGGGCCTCACACAGACCAGGCCTCACACAGACCAGGTCTCACACAGACCAGGTCTCACACAGACCAGGCCTCACACAGACCAGGCCTCACACAGACACGGTCTCACACAGACCGGGCCTCACACAGACCAGGTCTCACACAGACCAGGCCTCACACAGACCAGGTCTCACACAGACACGGTCTCACACAGACCAGGCCGGTGGAGGAGAGTTATGCCCAGCGTGAACACGGAGGATCCGGCCCAAACCACCGCAACCGAGTCACACAGCGGGAATGTCGCCGACTCATCCGCCCGTCAGAGTAAGCTGCGCTGCGGGGAGAAGTGAACACACATCGACCCTGGGGCCCCGCGTGACCTGGGTGGCAGGAGGACCCCACCTGTCCCTAGTAAAACTGACACATCGTGAGCTACGCATCGCTTGCGGTTACCGCTCGAAGAGCCGCGCGTCACGCATTACTTCCTTTCCCGCTCGAAGAGAAACGCCGCTCTGACCGCACGTAGTTCCACCAATAAGCGTTAGACCTCCTCGAGGGCCTCTCCACTATGACGTAAAGTGGGACATTAGAGGACTATATCTTCAAAGACTCAGCCATCGAAACGAAAGAACTGAGTGAAAGGTTGAGATAAAGAATCAAACCTAAGGAACTGTGATTCCCATGGTGCTTTGGGGCAGCCAGCTGCTCTTCCTGGCCATCATGAACTATGTGCACATGAGTAAATATGACCTTCAGTACATTATTACACCAACAAACAGGGCAGCCAGGCCCAGCAAGCAGGAGATGAGCTCAAACTGAGCACCCTGGGGTCACACACATGAGAGTCTGACACACACACACACAAAAAAAAAACTTGCACGCACACATATGCACACACACACAGGACAGTGTGACCCACACACACACACACACACACACAAGACAGTCTGACACACGCACACTCACACACACACACACACACACACACACACACACACGGCAGCTTGACCAGAGGCTGTGCTGATACCTGAGGTACTCACGGCTGTTGAGTAAGGGTTCAAGTTGCAGGCGTTTTCAGCCCAGCAGCCACAGCCGTAATGAGCAGCCTGCAACACAGGAGAGCACCGCCATTTGGGCTCAATCATTCACCACCATTTTGGCTCAAGCACAAAGCACAATCATTCTAAAGTCTGTATGTACAAACATCTGTTGGGCAACATCCAGCAAAAAGGCCATTGATCTGCACAGGTACAGTAATATGAGAGGGAATGACCCAGGTAAACTGTGCAAAGGCGAGTCTGTTATCTGGGTTGTGTCCTGTGGCCCCATGTTAGCTGAGGGTGGACCCCGTTAGCATGTTAGCAGAGGGTGGACCCTGTTAGCCCGTTAGCTGAGGGTGGACCCCGTTAGCCCGTTACCTGAGGGGGGACCCCGTTAGCAGAGGGGGGGGACCCCGTTAGCCCATTAGCAGAGGGGGGACCCCGTTTCCATGTTAGCAGAGGGGGGACCCCGTTAGCCCGTTAGCTGAGAGTGGACCCTGTTAGCATGTTAGCTGAGGGGGGACCTCGTTAGCCCGTTAACAGAGGAGGGGCCCTGTTAGCACTTTAGCTGAGGGGGGACCCCATTAGCAGAGGGGGGACCCCATTAGCAGAGGGGGGACCCTGTTACCAGAGGAGGGGCCCTGTTAGCACGTTACCAGAGGAGGGGCCCTGTTAGCAGAGGGGGGACCCTGTTAGCAGAGGGGGGACCCCGTTACCAGAGGAGGGGCCCTGTTAGCACGTTAGCTGAGGGGGGACCCCATTAGCAGAGGGGGGACCCCATTAGCAGAGGGGGGACCCTGTTACCAGAGGAGGGGCCCTGTTAGCACGTTACCAGAGGAGGGGCCCTGTTAGCAGAGGGGGGACCCTGTTAGCAGAGGGGGGACCCCGTTACCAGAGGAGCGGCCGTGTTAGCACGTTAGCTGAGGGGGGACCCTGTTAGCACGTTAGCAGAGGGGGGACCCTGTTAGCACGTTAGCTGAGGGGGGACCCTGTTAGCACGTTAGCTGAGGGGGGACCCTGTTAGCACGTTAGCTGAGGGGGGACCCTGTTAGCACGTTAGCTGAGGGGGGACCCTGTTAGCACGTTAGCTGAGGGGGGACCCTGTTAGCACGTTACCTGGCCCACTCTGCCGGGGTGCTTCATCGCCAGGCCCCCGCTGGACACGGCCGCTGCCACGTTCCCGTCCCCGTCGACCACGATCGCCCCGACCGTATCCAGGCAACCTGAGTCGTCGTCCCGCCGGGGAGAAGGGTCCACCAGGCCCCCCTGAGGCAGGAGCAAACAGAGCAAACGGGCTCAACGACAAACACAACGAGCGCTGGCCGATCCATCTGACAAACGGAGAAAAACCTGATTACCCCTGAAGGAAAATCTGTTGGACATGAATGTTGCTGCACAACAAAACATAAAACACAGATACATACACAATACACAATAAACATGCCCATACACATAGCGTTATACACACTACAAGACAAAACGCACACAAACATCACCACCCTCATAGTACAGCGCGGTGCAAAAATTTGGGCACCCCTGGTTTAAATGTCTGCTACAATGAATCTGTAATGTGTCATGTATAACGTTGTATGATTTTGAGGTCAGGTTCACTTCTGTTCACTTAGATATCAATTGTAAAAGGCTACTACTGTACACCCGGTGAAAAGGTGTTACTCACACATCAAGAAATCAATACACCTCTCCTCAGCAGAGGTTGCCCGGCCATAGGAATAGTTCACACGAAAAATAAGACTCAAAGAAGTACTAAACCCACGTTCAACTACTGTAAACATAATGCATTGTACAAGCCGTTTTTGAGTCACTTAAATCACAGTACTTTGTTTTTAGAACACAAACAACCAAATGTATTGATTCTCACCATCGTAAAGCCAGCAGTACATCAGAAACTTCCGTATCTAAAAAAATCCTTCACTGCACGCAAAAACCATCTCAATCACCTGAAAACATACACTAAAGCTGAAATAACATTAAAAAATCCTGAAATGACACTGTCCCGATAAGCATATGTTTACTTGAGACTACGTCCAACATCGAAGCCTCTCTGAACCTTTCGACAGAAGAAACTCAAACCTGGAACATGTGTCGGCCACATTGGTAACAGACTGTTTTCAGCTCCGTTTCTCTTCGGCCGACGGAGTTTGTTCTGGAAGAGGTGCGTTTGCGCGCCTGTCAGAATGTTCTAGCGGTCGTACAGGTGGGGGGAGGTGATGTGTCTTTTGGACGCCCCGTTTTCTCTGAGGGGGCCCTGTCCGTTACACCTGACCACAGGACAGGTTATTAATCTCCAAAAACAACTCAGTTCCACACCTCAATTCCCTCTTCTGGTTCGCTGAACTTTTTTTCCCCCCATGAACGCGAAAAGGAAATGTAACACAAAAGAAAACTAAATTAAAAAGAAAAACAACATTCCGTGCATTTTGTGGAAAGACTTTCCAGAACTGGACAAAAAAAAACATTGGAACGGAACGGTTTGTTTCTGTCGTCCACAGCTACATGTGGAGCAGGTGCCGTGCTTCTGCCTTAAGAAAAGACAGAAGGATAAAAGACATAACAATCAGAACATTTTAATATCTTGGCAAACATGAATGTTCATAAAATGAGAAGCAGGCGAGCTGTAATGAGCATTTATCATGCGATCCGCAGCACTCTTTAATAACACCACGGCACACAGGCTGGGGTTCTGCGGAAAGTCTTCATTTCAATCCCTATAAGGCTTAATGAGGCTTAAGGGGGCCGGCAGACCACAGTGGATGACCTTTAACCCGGAACAATAAAGACACATCTGTACACTGTAGCTCAGTGTGGGGGTCATGCCAGGCCGAACCATAAAAACAGAGTGGACATACTTCCCCCCCCACCACCTCACTCTCTATTCTACTACCCCTCTCCCCCACCCTCACTCTCTATTCTACTACCCCTCTCCCCCACCCTCACTCTCTATTCTACTACCCCTCTCCCCACCACCTCACTCTCTATTCTACTACCCCTCTCCCCCACCACCTCACTCTCTATTCTACTACCCCTCTCCCCCACCCTCACTCTCTATTCTACTACCCCTCTCCCCCACCCTCACTCTCTATTCTACTACCCCTCTCCCCACCACCTCACTCTCTATTCTACTACCCCTCTCCCCCACCCTCACTCCCTATTCTACTACCCCTCTCCCCCACCCTCACTCTCTATTCTATTACCCCTCCCCCCCACCCTCACTCTCTATTCTACTACCCCTCTCCCCCACCACCTCACTCTCTATTCTACTACCCCTCTCCCCCACCCTCACTCTCTATTCTACTACCCCTCTCCCCCACCCTCACTCTCACTCTTTCAGCTTGACCTCCAGGCCACACGAGGACGCTGTTCAGGATAATTTTGAGGCTTCACACACTGGGCAGGCAGGTATGAGCTTGGCACTTGGAGGGAACTCAGGATTGCTAAGGGTAGCCTGACAAACACTGGCAGTGGCAGCAAGGACAGGTCATCACGGAGGAGACAGAAAAAGTTAAATGTTGTTGTGTCGAAAATCGACTTCCTAGTTCCCCATTTCCGCTCAAAGAATGCAAGAAAGCTCAAAGAAAGCTGCGTAATCGTCCCTGGAGAAGTGCCAAAATGCCTAAAATATAAATTTTACGTAAAATATAAACCGATCTGCAGACAAGCATGCCATTTCAACATGCTGTATATACATTAATCATGTACATCATGCTTACACAAGACCTTGCATAAAAACACAGTCCTGTCATTTCACATATAAAACTGTCAGCAAAAATAAATGCTAGATTACAGCTGTCACTATTACTTCCATCTTGAGAATATCCCGTCGATACGAGCGAGGAATAAAGAGCAGATCAGGCCTTTCAGAATCTCAGAGCAAACAGAACATCCACAGCTCAAATGAATTATCCCCCCCCCCCACCCCCCCCGCCAAGAAATCTTTATTCCTGCTCTCACGGTCAGCCCATGTCCCTCCCCAGTCCTGTCTTATCTCTCCAGCATGGAAGACGGATGTGGTCTTGAGGGGGAGACGGGGGCATCCGTTTGTATTTCCTGTTGAATCACCGCACCGCCGGAACATTCTCCAGGCTTATATCATGATGTAACCGGTGGGAGTCATGGCAGGGGTTCTCAAACTTTGTTTCTGATGAAACCCCAGATGAATGTTCAGAAATGGATACAACCCCAACACGCCACCCACACACTCACCTCACACCGAACAACACCAGTTAACCGTATTAGTGATAGACCTCAACCTCTCATGCCTTATTATAGTTTGCTTGTTGTGATGTTCAACATGTAGCCTACATTCACATATTTGAAAAGAAAATAAGGAGTCATTGTTTTTAGTTCAGCCAACCCCGTCCTAAAATCTCATGGGGGTTGTGACCACAGTTTGAGAACCCCTGATTTATGGGTAATAACCCACTGGTGACCTACTCAGTCCATTTACTTGAAAACTCACACCTGTGTGATTTTGTTTCACGTGCCGAGATGGCACGGGTAAGTGAGAGGAAGGTTTTCGGTTTGAGTGACGCCCCACAACCCCAAAGCCTCCATGACAACCTTCTGCAGAGTCCGACCCCGTTCTCAGCACACGCACTAAAGACCTGAGAGAGCGCTCTCTGATGTTTGATGTCTGATGTTCTCGGCGAGAAAGGAGAGTAACGTGATTAAGAATGACACGGTTAAGAATTAACATAACAATTTCAAGATGGTGAGAGAACGGGGGGGGGGGGAGAGATGAAAGAGGACTCATACCCACAATGCACTTCAAAGGCTAGGCATAATGAAATTTTCATTATTACAGAAGGCCACGGAGCTGAGGCTAGAGCCTCAGATTCCTCTCTCCTGCTGACCCCGCATCGGACACCCTGGTCCTACTAAACAGGACCCCGCGGGGAATTAGCCGAGAGAACAGGACCCCTGTTCAGGACCTCAACTAATTGACAATGAGGTACAATAACACCATATTAGCAATGAGATAAAAGAACACAGCATTAGCAATGAACTAAAACAGCACTATAGTAGTAATGAACTAAAACAGCACTATAGTAGCAATGAGTTAAAATAACACTGTATTAGCAATGAGCTAAAAGAGCGCTGCATTAGCAATGAGCTAAAAGAGCGCTGCATTAGCAATGAGCTAAAACAGCGCTGCATTAGCAATGAGCTAAAACAGCGCTGCATTAGCAATGAGCTAAAACAGCGCTGCATTAGCAATGAACTAAAACAGCTCTGCATTAGCACTGAGCCAAAATGGCGCTGCATTAGCAATGAGCTAAAACAGCGCTGCGTTAGCAAAGAGCTAAAATAGCGCTGCGTTAGCAAAGAGCTAAAATAGCACTACGTTAGCAAAGAGCTAAAACAGCGCCGCGTTAGCAATGAGCTAAAACAGCGCTGCGTTAACAATGAGCTAAGACAGTGCTGCGTTAGCAATGAGCTAAGACAGCGCTGCGTTAGCAATGAGCTAAGACAGCGCTGCGTTAGCAATGAGCTAAAAGAGCACTGCATTAGCAAAGAGCTAAAACAGCATTGCATTAGCAATGAGCTAAAACAGCGCTGCATTAGCAATGAGCTAAAAGACACTGCATTAGCAAAGACCTAAAACAGCATTGCATTAGCAATGAGCTAAAACAGCATTGTATTAGCAATGAGCTAGAACAGTGCTGCAGGAGCAATGAGCTAGCACAGTGCTGCAGGAGCAATGCGCTAAAACAGCAGTGCATGGCAACGAGTAATCATATAGTCTCTATTCTCTCCCACTGAAGCTCCTCGGCTGGGCAGCCTGCACTGGTGTATGAGCCCAGAGGGCCTTACTGCACTTTGAGCTACCGAAGGACTCCACCAAGTGACCACTACCAGCATCTGCCCCCATGGAGTTTGGGAGTGGGGTATCCTCTGGGAGAAGACGGGACTCCATTTTAGGAACCCCCCCTCTCCAGCATGCAGCCCGATGAACCATTTTTCTGAGCCATTCACAACGGTCCAATCACAGTGGTGGACGTGGCAGGTCGCCAGTCAGAATTTCCATGCACACAGCTGTTTATTCAATTTCGGCTGTAACCGTGGGTGATTGAAGCCCCAGCACCCCTGAGACTGCAAGTCATCATTACCCCACGGTTTGTCCCTCCTGGGCCACCGTAAATTACAGGCCAGCACAGATGCTGGTCTTTTATCTTCAGAGCAGCGCAATAACGGCAAGACAAACGCCTGCGTCACTCTATGTTTAAGACAAATTAAACGTGGAAGGATTAAAAGGAACAAATAAGTAATCACAGAATAAAGTTTTTATTTTTTTATTTTTTTTACAGTCTCCCTGGCAACCGATACCCACAAGAGGGTGAGTTGGGCCACCATGAGGCAACCATCTTACCACCTCCACAGCACCAAGCAAAGCTAATTTTACAGTGGGGTCCCGGGCACGCGTGTACGGATAAATCAAAGCAGCCAGTGCCCTGCGACTACACAGCGATTTCACTTCTAACGAGGAAAGAGGCAGTGACTTCGCCTTAATTAAGGTCGGAAAATGAGAGACTGGCAGATCCGCGGCAGGGCGAGTGAGCCTGTTGGAATTTGGGCCAGAGCCCATTTCCACACCGTGCCCGTATAGACCCCGCTCCCTTCTTTGATGGCCATTTTAGAACTTAGCTCCTCCCATCCCTCTGCAGCTGCAACAGCTCAACGGCTCATTTACAGCAAGAATAATCAAGAAAAACTAAATAATGCCAATCCAGTGTACATTTCCTTTCCAGTGTTGAGTCTGGGGCTGGAAGCAGAACAGTGCTCCATCAGCACTGCAAAAGTGACTGTCTTAACAAGCATTTCAGTCTTGTAATAAGACACAAGCTCTTCGTTTTTATTTTTTTCTTCTCACAAGTAGAAAATATTAGCTTGTTTTAAGCTAATGTTTGCTTGACTTTTTTTCGCAAAACAAATTTTTTTTTTTAAGTAAAAGAAATAAGACCAAGTGTCAATATAAGACTTTTTCTTTTGGCATTTTTGCAGGATTCTTGGGAGAAAACCCGATTTGCAAAGCCAAAGCCGTTAACTCATTTCTGAAAAAGGCGGTAATGCCAGGGCCCTGCTCTGCTGCGGGCGGCGGTCACTCACGTTCTCACTTGATTGTCGTCTCTTCTTGGTCTGCTTGTACTCGCTCTCCGCTCTCTCCGCCAGCTCCATCTTGCGCTTGTTCCTCTTGTATGCAGACAGACTGAACTCTGCAGGACAGGGCCAGAGGGCAGGTTAGCATGTTTAATGTTGGGGCGACATTGGCTCAGGCGATAAGAGCAGTCGTCTCATTGGCTCAGGAGGTAACAGCAGTCGTCTCATTGGCTCAGGAGGTAACAGCAGTCGTCTCATTGGCTCAGGAGGTAAGAGCAGTCGTCTCATTGGCTCAGGAGGTAAGAGCAGTCGTCTCATTGGCTCAGGAGGTAAGAGCAGTCGTCTCATTGGCTCAGGCGGTAAGAGCAGTCGTCTCATTGGCCCAGGTGATAAGAGCAGTCGTCTGGCAGTTGGGGCGGTTGCCGGTTCGATTCCGCCCTGCGTGTGTTGACGTGTCCCTGAGCAAGACACCTAACCCCCGAATGCTCCTGATGAGTTGGTTGGTACCTTACATGGCAGCCAATCACCATTGGTGTGTGAGTGTGTGTAAGAATGAGAAGCATAAATTGTACAGTGCTTTGGATAAAGGCTCTATATAAATGCCAACCATTTTTTCAATTTTCAAAAAAATTCCGTTGCCATCCGCCGTTTTCACACCGCCGGTTTAAAATCATCGCTGCTTGATACGAGACCGGTTAAAACTAACACAGGATTACGGGATACCTTGATGGCCACATCCATGGCTGCAGTTATACACTGCTACACACAGGGAGTGGGTGATGATGGATGCAGGCTTTCTCCAGCTGTAGTGATAATGGATGTAAAGCAGTCTGAATGGCCTATGTGTATGAAAGGTAAATAAACTTAAAAAATGGTAAATTTGGCATTTATATAGCGCCTTTATCCAAAGCGCTGAACAATTGATGCTTCTCATTCACCCATTCATACACACACCGACGGCGATTGGCTGCCATGCAAGGCACCGACCCGCTCATCAGGAGCATTTAGGGGTTAGGTGTCTTGCTCAGGGACAATTCGACGCAGCCCAGGCGGGGGATCGAACCGGCAACCCTCCGACTGCCAGACCACTGCACTTACTGCCTGAGCCATGTCGCCCCAACTTGACTTGAACACGTTCCCACCCCAGAGCTACAGACCCAGGGAGGGTCAGGGTTCTGGGACAAGGTAGCATTCTTTTCTGAATCGAAAACTAAAGTAAAGGTTTACAAAGACACTCGGTCTATTATGTCAAATATTTTAATTAAAGATAAATAAAACAAATGCAATTAAGGCATGTTGTTAAAATCAAGGCAAGGCTTGATAAAAAATAAAATAAAAGTTTTTAATTAAAAACCTGCTGCAGCTAGCTTTTTCTAGAAAGAAAGGAAAGCCAATTGACTAACAACTCTTTCAGACAGATTAATTTAGCTTTAAAGAGAGAGAGGCATGAACTTCCAAAATGTCTAAGCTAAACTATCTAATAAATAATATCAAGGGTTCATTTCATGTCTTATTTAAATCAAAATTTTCAGTCAAACTACAGAAAATAAAGTATTATACTATACATATCACAATACATTACATTAATGGCATTTGGCAGACGCTCTTATCCAGAGTGACGTACAGTTGATTAGACTAAGCAGGAGACAATCCTCCCCTGGAGCAATGCAGGGTTAAGGGCCTTGCTCAAGGGCACAACGGCTGTGCGGATCTTATTGTGGCTACACTGGGATTCGAACCACTGACCTTGCGGGTCCCAGTCATGTGCCTTAACCACTACGCTACAAGCCGCCAAAACACAAAAGATAGCCCTTGGATCATGGCACATACTTTCTCTCAAAACATTTAAGTGCCTAATGACCAACTTATATAAAAATATAAACTTGTTTTTGGCTCCTTCCAGGGAGCATACGTCTGGCATAAAATCTGGCTTCGTAAGAGAGGTTTGCCAGGTACAGAAACAACACTTTCCAACGAAAACCTTCCAGTGAATACTGTTCCTGGAAAATGGCAAATTAAATTGCTTTCTTATTGCAAGATTACACCAAAAGATAAGGTGTAAGAAAACACCACAAAAGAACAAATAATTTATGCATAACATTTTGGCAAAAATATTCTGTTTCATAAGCTCAAAAGCATGGGCGGAGGGCAGGAAATTTAAGAAAGCTGTCTGATACTCACTTGTGGCCATTTTATCCGAAGGGCAAGGAGGTATCCCATGATGCACTGCCCAGTGATATGCTCCTTTCCCCACTAAAAAGCTGCGGCAGAAACCAATGGAGAGGCTCGTGAGGAAGAGGATATAACCTGCTACTGAACAGCTCAACACTGAAGATGAATGCAGATAAACGTAGAAATGAAAATATGGGTATACAGGGCCGGAGGTAGAGGACATACCATGGAGGAATCCTGCCAGCTGACAGCTTCCCTTTCTGGGCTTCTTGGAGAAGTCGGTTCGCCACCAAAACCGGATTCTTTATCCCTGTAAAACACAGAGGGAGACGAAATCAAAGTTAACGGTGTAACATGTGGGTTTTAAAGACATTGTACACATGTCATTAATGATTTTTCTGGTACTTTTGATAACTAGCGGCAAAGCAACTGCAAAAAGAGAGGGGGCCAGGAATAGGCCTTTGATGCACGCCAGGCCACTTCCACCAAGACATGGCCATCACCAGGCCACAGCCAGGCCACTGTATCATACCCACTCCGCGTGGTCTTAAAACACAGCTGAGCAGACAGAGACCTACCGCTAAGGGCACCCACCGCCCCAAAATGGAGGGACTTTCCATCCATGATGCTGGCATCACACTCAATCTCCCCCGACAGGTTCAGGTTGGAGCCCATCCCTGCGTTTGTAAACGGAGAGTCCTGCAAATTTCAAAACCAATTTTAGCCTTCCTGCAGAACATCGTGGACAAGGGGAGGCTCACCGCTTCCTCTGACAGAAGAGGAGAGGCCCCATATAAAAACAGGTTATAATTAACCACAATGGCCCAAATGATGACGATTTCCAGACTTATCTGAAGCCAATCTGTATGGAGCACTGCTCACACAAGATCGCTTTCATCAACATCCACCCTAATGCATTTCTCAGAGACAATTATCTTTATGTCACAAGCTATACGTGTATCGGAAACTAAAGCAACTAGCAGGACAATGTGCTTTCCACTGAAAACCTCTCTAGGGAGAGGTTATAGATATTGCTCTCACAGTAGTGGCTTATATGATATAAACTGGAGATGTAAACATAACAACCAATAAACACTTGCAAATGAAACCCAAAATAAGTGTATTGTTCTATGTGCTAGTACATAGTATGTGTGTGGGCATGGAAGGTGTGGGCAATTGTCCCGAAAGATAATATTCTCAACCCCAGGTGACTTATAAGCTTTCCTCTATTATTGCACACTGAATGGTTTCAGATCTTTATACAAAATGTAATATTAGACAAAGAGAAACGGAGTAAACAAAACAAATTTTGAAAATTGTGTCATTTATTTAATCAAAAAAGTTATGAAGCATTCAATGAGACAATCAGGGAAATCAGAAATGGGGAAAATACTTATTTCACAGCAGGGTAAGTAACTTGCTCCTCTCACACAATGAACAAAAACAGCTTTTCAGCTGGGAGGTTCAGACTTGCATAATCTGTTGGCAGTTAAATTATGCAAATTATGATTTTAAACTCGCTGCAAACCGAATGGAGATGTTTTTAATACTTATGCAGACATTCTGCTCTTTTAAGTCTTCTGGTTGTTGTTTGGCCAGGCAGAGACACTTGCAAAAGAGATTTAAATCTCAATGTGGCTCCCCTGGTAAAATAAATGAATTACCTCTAGCTCCACAAGAGCAGCGGTCACTGCCTCTACTGCCATGGCTCCGGCCTTCAGCTTCTCTACCGCCTGAAACACAGGTAGAGGTAGAGGAACAGGTACAAGTACAAGTACAGTTAGAGGTAGAGGTACAGATACAGGGAGTCACTGTATAGTAATGCTCAACTGAATAGCTTTGTCCTCCTGAGACAACGTGATTCACAGGGTGTTATTTTCAGTCTTAATGTTTATTTCTTACTTGTAGTTCTAATTCAGCTGCATGTTAAACTATGAGAACATGTACGTGAAATAGGCATCCTGTTTACACTGGTAAGCAATGTATCTCCTGAAGAAGTATTTTCACGAGCTCTTATATCAAAATGACATACTTCCAAACCTGAAAAAGAATCTCCACTTTACAAACATGAAGAAAATACTTCTGAGCGAGCCTGAGTCGTGGGAGATGAGAAGCATGCAGCCATTCTGAGGAGCTTTGAAGTCACC
Source organism: Conger conger (assembly GCF_963514075.1). Classification (NCBI taxonomy): domain Eukaryota; kingdom Metazoa; phylum Chordata; class Actinopteri; order Anguilliformes; family Congridae; genus Conger; species Conger conger. Next base: position 4,570,713 of record NC_083777.1, read on the forward strand.
CTTGACGTGAAACTCTGTACGGACGAGGAGTTATCAACACATAACTTACATTCTCTGGCACTCTACTGCTCCCAAGCCTTCAGCTCACCCATTCAGTCTGGATATGCTCAGTGATACTCCTGATTACCAAGCACAGAGGTCACCCCTTGATCTCATTTGACCAGTTTCTCTTGTGCAAAACGAGACTTACCTCCTATTTACAGTCGGAGATTAAGATCAGAATGCTGATTCAACTCCAGAAAAATAACAAAACTGAAAGGTTCTTCAGAGCAATGATCAGACTCTTCAAGGTCAAGTCAAGTCAGTTACTTGCTTGTTTCTCGGGCACCTCTGACTCTTCTACGGACAGGAATGACATCATCCTTTCACAACTACATTGAACTGAGGCTTGTGAAACAGCTTTCATGGCTCTCAATTTCCCCCAGAGTTCCTTTCAGAACCCTTTTAGACCAATGAACAGGGGTGCTGTGGCCTTTTAGACCAATGAACAGGTGCCGAAACTCACCCTCTGGCAGGCTCGTTTGCAGACATGTTTGTATTCCTTGGCTTTGGATTCTGAGTGGTAACCAGCCCCTAAGAAACATAGAAATGTAAAGACGTCATGTGAGTTTGACCACAGTGTTAATTACAGTGACCTTGAGGTGCGTTAGAATCAACCTAGAACTTGACAGAAGGCTTCATGATAATGCTTTAAAAGAGAGCAGTTTGGAGACCTCTTTATCAATAAAAAAAAAAAATGTGATTAGCAGAACTCCCGGGGGTTGTGATGTTTACTGTTCTGACATGAGCTCAGTCCACAGAGTATATACAAAGAGGTTTTAAAGTCTACAGCCCAACAAAGGTAGTACGAGTATGAAATAGCTACTGCGGTATAACAAAAAAAATTAATTGTGCAATAAGAACTATCTCTGGCAGGTATTTTCGTCTTTAAACATCTTTGATACGGTAACTCATCTCCAAACTTTAGTGAAATGCTTCCAGGGAAGAAAAAACATCACTTTGTATTCAATGTTGTTTAATTTACTTATTAGTTTTGAAAAACACATCGCTTACGTTTTTTGCTCTTTATCCTTGTTTTTATCTACCAGATGGAAACAGCATGGCCCTGTTGCTGTCATATCAACATTGAAAAGATACGAGTGAAATTTCACTTTGGCTCAGAAAACTGGAGGCGTGCTACCGCATCAGGTATGGTTAAATAAAAAAATAAAAAAGACAAAAGACATCTAAAGAAATCTAAAACCGCATGCCAGAGATAGTTGCCAGTTGTTACTGCACTTCCAAAAAAATAATAAAAATAAATCATTATCCCACGATGGCTATATCAGTCAGCCGTACTTAGCAGGTAAAATGCACCCGGCTGAACCCTCCCCCCGCCCCAAACAGCCACACACCTGCGTGCACCAGCACGAACCCCGCGGCGCTGCTGTGGGGGCGCTGCTGGCCGTCATGCGGCGGGCACCCGGGGGCGGGGCCGGGCTTCGGGGGGAGGGGGGGCTGCCGCTCCTCGGCCGCGCTGATTGGGTATTCCATTAACCCCGCCCAGCCAGCCCAGCATCATGCCCCGCCTCCTCCTCACAGGGGATGCATCTCAGCAGGGCGGGCCTGTGAGGGACCATCATCATCATCACCATCATCATCATTATCACGTTCACCGTCATCTTCTCCATCATCATCACCACCTTCTTCATCATTATCAACACAACACCATCATCATTATCTTCACCGTCATCATCATAATCATCATCATAATTATCACCTTCACCGTCATCTCCATCACCTTCACCATCATTATTATCATCATGATTATCATCATCACCTTCACCGTCATCTTCTCCATCATCATCATCATCATCACCTTCATCATCATCACCTTCACCATCATCATCATCACCATCATCACCTTCACCGTCATCTTCTCCATCATCATCATCATCATCACCTTCATCATCATCACCTTCACTGTCATCTTCTCCATCACCATCATCATTATCACCATCATCATCTTCACCTTCACCATCATCACCACCATCATCATCATCATTACTATCATCATTATTATCACCTTCATCAACATCTTCACCACCATCATTATCATCATCATCATCATCATCATCATCACCATCATTATCATCATCATCATCATCATCATCATTATTATCACCTTCATTATCATCTTCACCATCATCATCATCACCTTCTTCATCATCTTCATCATTATCGACATCAACAACATCAACATCAGGGCCATAATCACCATTACCACCTTCATCATCACCACCGTCATCATTATCACCATTATCATCATCCCCTTCTTCATCACCACCACCATCATCATCATCATCATCATCATTTACACGGCCCCTTTCACCATCTCTAAGCATTTCACAGAACAGGGAACAAGCTCCATTCAGCACCAGCAGTTAGCAGCACCCAGGACCCGAGTGCACAGAGGGGCCACTCAGAAATCGCTGCTGTGCTGGTGGTGGCCGAGGGTAGTTCTCTGTCTGCGCAGTGCTTTGAGATCATGAGATCAAATTCACAGTATGAATGTAATCCACATCTACAGTTGTCAAAGTCGCTACACTAAGTCTGGGAGTTGTCTTGCGTTAATTGCACTGTTATAAAAAATAAAAAAGAACAGCCTCGAAGTAAGTAAAAGACCACAAACCACACGAAGAGAAATTTAGCAGTGAACTAGGGATTGCAAGAGCAGACGCCCCCCCCACCCTCCCGTCTCATGTCAAATATAATATGGCTACACATCAAGTGACCAAATTGCAAGCACGCCAATGAACACAGCCCAAGGGATGCAAACAAATGTTATAAATAATTTGCATAAACCCGGAGGGGCAGCCCCTTTTATTTAGCCCTGCTTCCTTCATTTTGTGCAATATTAAGAAGCTATCCTTAACGTAAGCTAATTTGCTAGCTACTGATAAGAGTTCTGCAATCTGTAAATTACAATTGACTAGCTAGCTACATAAGCTAAATAATTCAAGCATGCACTGTAGTCATAAAAATACTAAGTAAAAACCATGTGTGCGGCATCCGACAAAATTCCGCTGTTCTTAGCTTGGTTGCTAAGCAGGAACATCCTCACTATTAAACTCCACTGAAGTTGAGTGACAATCTTTTGGATTGTGAGAACACAGACTTACTCTGAAATCAAACTTCACGCCAACTACCTCGCTAATTACAACGTGACGAGTGCATTTTAGTTTCTATATCTCTGAAAAATCAACCCCGATAAAGTCAATACAGTTAGCCAACTTCGCAGCAATCAATCGCAAACGCCGATGAAAGTATTCGTGCATTCCAAAGTCGTCAGTGGCTAACCTCAGAATCAAATCACTTCCTAGTTCAGTGACACACACACATTATCACGTGATGCAGGTCTCCGCCTCCACTGTCACACAGCGATTCCGGAAGTAGCCGTAGAGACTTTCAATCAGAGGCAGGACAATGTAAGTTATGTTGTTCAAGCTATGAAAAGTAATATTCAGTCTCTCTGTGTGCTTATCAAGCCCAGACTGGAAACTTACACGCATGAAATAAATCATGTCCCTCAAAAATGTGTTCCACAAATTGTCGTTTTTGTACAGAAATTGTACAAACTGATGGGGAGAAATTTCCTGATTTTAAGTGCAGAATAGCTGGCATTCCTGAGTTACGCGTTGGTATCTTGTAATTGATGAGGATAGGCGGCAGTGATAATGGCTATTAGAGCAGAAGCGGTAGGCTGCGGTTGTGAAGATACTGAAAGTGACGTATACTACACTCTTTACTCTGAAAGTGTGAAAAACACCACCGTTTTACAAGTCCTGGGCTATTCTTTCTGCCATTCGGCCATCGCACTGCTGGATATGGATATTGGCAATATTCTGTGAGAATTCTATTTAGATATTGCTGGAATCATTTGTGATTAATTCTGCATTATTGGCTTGGATACCTTTCTCTCACTGAACCAATAGCTTACCTTTTTGGAATTAATGCTGGAAAAAAAAAGCATTCAACCATCTTATTTATTTAATCATTTATTTATTCCAATTTTTTATCAGCTTTATTTTCCAGTTATTATATTAACTTTAAATATATTTATTTAATTTATTGAAAGTCCCCAAGCATGCATGCTATTTATCATTTTCACGTCAGGGTAGTAGCCGGGTGATGAACTGTGAGTTAGTGGGCCAAATTAAAAATGAAAGTGAAAGGCGCAAACTGTTTTCCAGAATAATGCGATGGATGGGAAAAACAGACGACCAAGAGATGAACAGTTTCACTTCACTGCATAACTAAAACCAGAAGACGAAGAACTGATTTCACTTTAGTTTGAAAAGGAACTCTGATACCTGTTTGCACTGTGTTGACCAGTGGCGGTCATATGGGTGGTGCAGCAGGTGCAGTTGGTCTAGAAGGCCCCATGTCTCTATGTGTCTTATATCAGTGCATATTTTTTACAGGTTTTTATATTTTAACCACTCGCCGAATAATAGTACAACTACGTATGCTTTCACAGTGGTGTGTGTTTATATATCGTTAAATCAGGTAACTTGTCTCAGTCATGGTTGTTACAATTACATGGTTATTTATTTGTACAATATGTGAAAATAAGGCTATAATGTATAAACTATTACATTAAATAACTTGATAATGGCTAGCTAATTCATTTGGTGTCATGTGTTGATATTAGCTAGTCTCGTGCGTAAAATATTGTGCGCCATTCAGCTGCCTAGTATGGAAATGCCCTTTAAGCACAAAAGTGGGTCGCAGAAAAGAAAGGATAAAAAGGACCAGGAGGAAAAGGTAGCAAAACTACCTAAACTGGACGGCTTTTTGGAAAAATAATTGCTCAACTACTACCGTGTCCCAATCACTGCACCCAATGGCGGCGCAAGCTTGATATAACGTTAACCTACTGTACTTTTTCAGGAGAAAATCCAGCTACATTTGGCTGAAAAGTGAAATTTTTCTAGCAACTTGGACGTAGTCATGCTATATCCAGCTTGTTTTGCTCAACGCAGTAACGTTAACGTGAGCTTACATTGCTCAATCTTGCAATCATTAATTGACATTAGTCATAAGTCCGTAAATGTACTTCACTCGCATTGCATTCAAATTAGCCAAGGAAGCTGCTGATTCTCCCTGCAGTTACCGTGAATTCAATTTGGCTTGTTTTTCTGCCGACCTAGCGTTCCACCAATGTTAAGTCAGGGGTATGTTTTAAAAAACCTTATGATATAGAAAGTATAAATTGTATCCCAAAGAGGAAGCGACCAAATAGGTCCGTTTAGTTTTATGGAGGAGGAGTTACGTCCATAATAAGAATAAGTACTTGCAATAAATATAAATATACTGTTAATTTTTTAAATGATAATGACACCTTGAAGGATAAAACAAAAGATAAGAAAAATGATTTTCATATATTCATTCATATTTTATTGTAAAAAATAAAAACACAGTGAACTGTGCATTCAGATAATTTATTGTGTTGTGCTTTTCCTCTGATACTGACACGCCTAGCATAGGCCTAAGCTTTAGTTATGTAAATATCCCAACTATTGTTAGCTGATTTGTTGACTCGATGATTTGATTCTATGACCATCTATGTTAGTCCATGGTTCTGACTTGATTTATACAAATGTTCTAAAGTATCGCAAACGATGTAGCCTGTGTCCCAATAAGAGTTACTCATGAGCCAAATAAAATACAAAGTATTGTCTGTAAAATATCTGTCTTATGGTGCTGTGTCTGTGTGTGTGTGCGTGCCTGCATCTTGGTTGGCATTTTTGGTCCGAGGAAGGGCCCATAAGAAAGTCTTGCACCGGGGCCCATCCTAAATAGCTGCCGCCACTGATGTTGAGAATACTGGCCTTTGACGGGAAGAAGCACATGCAAGCCCAGCTCCTATATTTCATTCACTTACTTTGTTTGGCTATAATCTTACAGTCTAATATGATATCTAAACCCAGTGTGGTGATATAGAGAACAGAATTGTGGGGTCTTTAAAAAAAGCACCAACATACAAAACATAAATGAGAGGTTCTTCATTTCAAGATTCAGTAGAGTATCTTCATAATGACTTTGACAAGCTTGCTTCATATGATTTGGAAATTCTTTTCCTTTTACTTCTGAGCTCTCTGAAAGAACTGGAAATGGAGAGATGAGATCTCAAGGTCAGCTGTTGTTCTTACCATCCTGAAGCAGCTGAAATGGGCCACAGAATAAGGCTTTCCCCAGCAATTGTTCATAGCCTACAATAGCCTATTTCAAAGAAAACGAATAAAGCTTGTTGCCACAGAGAAATATAAAAAGACCATTCTCAGCCCATAAGGGTTTGACTGTGAAAAAGCTGCTCTCTGTGAGAAACTGGCAGCAGCTTTCATGTGTCATCTTGCCATCCCGTTCACCTGGGCCACGACAAAACATAGCAAAACATTTTAAAGAGAAATTTTGGCACGCTGAATATTTTGTTGCAAACTGTGGGCGGACTGACTGACAGAGTACAGTTTCCTCCAATGGCGTCTGGTATAGGCCTACATCATTACCACCAAACAGGAGCAAACATACCTCAAAGCCTGTTGTAAAATGTTGCACACCGTTGAGAGAAAACATATCGTTCAACACAGAAACCGTAGCACAGCAGATGAACGTGCCCCTGATAGAGGTGCTTCCTTACCAGGAAGTGATAGTGTGATTAATGTATAAATTCCACTAAAATACTCTTTCCTTCAACTGAACATGGAGGGGTTCAGGAAAGTCAGGGAGGGAGGATGCTACCTCAGTCAGTATGGATAACACATCCTGTCTCTGCCCACTTCCTGCTACTTCCTTCCGATGGCTCCTCCCCCATTTCTTTAAGCATAGTTATTTTTCATGTCAGCATACCAATGGCAAACATATTTTACAAAAGTTTACTAAATTTCTAATTGGTTTGCAAGAATAGGCATGTATTGTTAGCACTTATCAAAAATATATAATACTTTTTCTAGGTTCAATTTAATTTAATTTAAGAATAAATCTTGGTTGCACTTCTGGTACCATTAGGACAACACTATATAGCTGAGGTTTGAAGCAGTCTGAAAATAACAGGTAACTCCAGGCCTCAAGTACTGGCTCATTGGTCCATTAGAACGTATTATCTGTTTCCAATTCATTACACAAGGGCAGATAATATTGTACAGCCCACATCTGGAAATATTTATTAAAAAATCTAACCAGGCTACATCTTATTTACGACGAACAGATGGCTTCATCTTCATGTGAAACAAACTATTTTGAGCATTACAAAATAAATTACACGCTGTTCTCTATGGTGGAGTGAGTCTTACACTATGCCATTGTAGAAAATATGTAAATCAAAGTTAATGTTATTCTCTCATAAATGCAAAAAAGACCTCAAATATATTTTAACCATTTTGAATATCAAAGCATAATTATCCAGTATGTACTTATATTTGGATAACAGAAAAATTGCCAGTGTGAAGCAGCTGGTATGTTTGATGTAGAGGTCACAGGGGTTGCCACTACAGGTCTGATACCCGATGACAGATGTTACCTCTAAAGACAAAGTTACATGTCACGGTGAGTCATGTGACTTCATTCTATAATTTAAATGGCTAAAAGGAATTCTGAGAAGAATGGTGAATGCAGCAGATGTTACTCTCTTCTACAAATCATTCCACTCCCGTAAATTCTCTTCCTCTTTTTTCATATCTGCTACTTGTAAACCTATGTTCACCCTTCAAAAACAGATCCGCCCTCCCCATACCTGGCAGCAGGCCCAAATCTCTTCGTCACACCCCTCCTGCATGCCTTGGTGCATATCAAATAAGAACCGTGCAGCCGTATAGAATCAGGTGTATCGGATATGGCTAACGAGTTCTCGCAGAGAACCGGATACAGGGTGATTTATGCGCTGTTATTCAACAGCAAATGAATAATCTGTGACGCGACATTGTGATTTGTGGACATGTGCTCTAATCCAAACTGTGACTTCAATTCAGTGTTGAATCCCCTTCTGGCCCTTTGAATTATAACTGACCGCTCACACCTGCAAAGCATAATCTGTATGTTACATATTCCATCAGTAATCTACCTCCAGGTGATTCCCCAATGTGTCTAGACTTCAGAATTAGGCATTTTATTGCCTTACATCATGGCGGTGAAATTACAATCAACAGGGGGTTAGAGAAGAGGCGGTATGAACAAGCACCAAACGGCAGCGACTCTGAGCGAATTCAGCTCCATTTCAAATGGCAGAAATATATGTGCATGAGGGCACTGATTCTTCCAAATACTTTGCCTCATTGTTTGACTTTGAACTGTTTTCCAACCGTGATTATGATCCACGACCGTATAAGAGTAACAATGCATTCAAGCACATTAGTTCTTTGGCCAGAACAGAGCAGTAACATTCACTTTCATAATTAATTCAGTTTTAATGACTTTTTCGTAAAACACAGGGCAACTCAGACAAGTCGATGTTTCCCGTGATCTCATACACGATGTTTACATTTATTCATGTTGTTTACAATGAATACAGCCCCCAGACATTTTCTATGGACTTGGTGTTCTGTGTAAAACAATACTTATAAATTACTATCATGAGGTCATTCAACTGCCCTTTCATCTCTGTACATATGAGCAAACTTGAGTTCCTCATTTTCATTTATATTGTTCCATTCATATTCTCTTGTATAACTTCAGACTGCAATTAATCCATATTTCACTAATTATACCCGGGGATTGGTCACAAATTAGGTATAATAGCCACAAATGAAATAAGAGCCACTAGATGTAGTAAAGGCAGCTTCACAAAGTGAAGGTACAAAACTGCACATTTGTGTTAGAATGAGACTGAGGAGTTGGCAGTATTTCAGTGGAGACAAAAGATAGTTATATGACAGTGCTAACCACACACATGTGCAAACACACAGATACACACAAAAAAAAACCCAGAATCATTAAGGTCACGGTTTGGCACCAAGTTCACTGCCTCAGGCAAGGAAAACGAAGAGCTAATTCACACACATTCTCTGAAAAACAGACGGGACCGCAGAATATTATATGCTGCTTTTTTGGGAAGTTGAAGAGTCCATTGTGGGTGTATTGCGCAAGGATATGAGGGTGAACTGTGAAGCCATCAAGGACGTCAGACAGACGTGGACAAAAAAGGATCTTAAAGGTCAGTGTTGTCATCTAGGTTTCTGCAAGGCTACGTCCACATCTAAAGAGCAGCGACAGCCGCTGACTGCCGCTCCAGACACATAGCTGAGGTTCCAGCCCCCCTCAGAGCCCGGCGGGATCAAAGCTACACTGCTGTACGAACTGACAACACGTTTATTTTCTTTAATCGTATACGGCCCGGTAACGATGTTTACTTCGGCTCTTAGATGCCCCGGTGAAAGCACGCGGCAAGGCCATTAGGGGGCCTACAGACATGAACCTCCGCATGGAGACCAGCTTGTCTGGGGAGGCTACAGACATGACCCTCCACATGGAGGCCAGCCTGCCTGGGGAGGCCTTCACCCTGGGGTGCGGTCACTATGCAAATAGACACATTGCTTTGGAGAGATAAAGATAACGGTTACCCCCTGCCTGGACCCTGCGAAAGACAAATGGGCTGCGTGTTTCTGGGTGTGTGTGGATGTGCATGTGTCTATGTGTGTATGAGTGTGTGTGTATCTATGTCTGTATGAGTGTGTGTATTTGTGTGTGCCTACCTATGAATAAGTGCGTGTGTGTGTGTGCCTGTTTGTGTCTGTTTGTGTGCATCTGTGCATGTATGTGTGAGTGTGAGTCTGTATTTCAGTGAGTGCATGTGTGTGTCTGTGTTTATGTGTTTCTGCGCATGTCTGAGTGTTTGTGCGTGGACGCAGAAGTTTTTCCCTTTTTAATTGAGGCAGTATAGGTTTATAGGTTTCAGTGGTGTCATGGTATAAAATTAGTTTTGTGTATGTGTGTGTGTCTGTGTTTGTATGAGAGTGTATGTCTGTGTACGTGCACATGAGTGTGTGTCTCTGAGGATCATAAGTAACTTATACCCTTCCACTAACTGTGGAAAAAAGTCATTATGTTTCTGCAGAAACTGGTGGCATGATATACCATATATAAAATATTTTCTTTCTCAGGTTGTACTTCCTGTAGCATTAATTGCCTAAACGGGCTCTGCCCTGCTCCTCAGTCATTTTCTGTACTTCTCACCTTCAGTAGGTCAGATATAGTAAGACCACAACAATATTGTAATCGTACTATCGGCACATATTATCTGGATGAAGTAACCTGGCATTACTGGCATTATGACCTCAGCAGGTGACTAAAGCGAGAGAAATTCAGCTGCAAACATTTTAGGCGTGAAGCGTATTTTGTGTTACTAAGTAATTTGTTACTTGGCAGATGCTGTTATACAAAGCGACTAACAGTTGATTACATTGTAAGCAATGAGGGTTTCAGAACCTTGCTCAGGTACCCAACAGCTGCACTGATCTTATCCTGGCTACACCTGGGCTTGACCCACCAACTTTCCGGGTTGCAGTTTTGTATCTTAGTCACTAGACTACAGGCTGTTCTATATACACTTCATATACAGTATAGTCTTATATAGGCTTACTATGTTGTATTACACACTTCATACTCTTATATACACTTAAATTGTTTCTCCTGATTATTGAGTGCAACAGGAAAATTAGTCAAGAGAAACGATTATTGTTGTATCTGCTGGATATCTTGTCACGTTTCAGGTCTGTCTTGCCATGTTTTATGTTTATTCATTTTGTCTTAGTCACATATTGTCTTATCATGTACTATGTTAGTCTAGGTTTGTCATGTTGTTTAGTTTGTTTCTTGTTACGATTTATTTTCTTGTCATGTCTAGTTATGTTTCGTTACGATTATATTACCTTGTTATGTTGAGTGGTTATCGTCTTAGTTTCGTTTAGTGTTATATTTAGATTTATGTTTATTGTTACCTAGACTGGTTACTGTTTAAACATGCACTTTTACATGTCTTTCCGTAAACCTTGCGTTCCGCCTTTTCTCTCTCTCTTTCTGTCATTCACACCCTAATTGTTTCCATTTGTCTATTTACTAAAACTACTAACGCTAGATCAGGATTGGGTAGAACTAACAAACTAATCATGTGTTCATGTTACCTTACGTTTCTCGTGCATGTCATTTACTAATTTACTAATGCTAGGGCAGGATAGGTTTATTACTAACGATTACTAATTACCTTGTTAAACTTGTCATCCATCGCACCTGTTTTTCATTTCCTTGCTGCTCTCTAAACTAATTGTCTACACCTGTCTACACCCGCATTTATAGCCCAGTCGCACTACTGTTCTTCTTCTGCCTCTTGTTTATCAACGCAACTCTTGAGCATTTACTATTATTGATTACACGTTACGATCCAAGCCTGTTTACCGACCATCGATTATTGATTTCTGTTTTGTTGACCATCATTTGTTTTTTACCACGTCCTCGCCTACCGATTTTGTACCTTCGCCTCGCTGTTTGTTTTATGGTTTCGACTTCTGCTTCGCCTTCGACTACGACCCTGCCCGCCGTCCGCCTGTACTTCTGCCACGCTGACAGCTCTCCTGCTACCGGACCTCCCTGCACGCCTACCGACTACGAGTTCGCCTCTTCCCTCGGCACCATGCTTTTTGTTTGTTTACTGTTTGTTTGGCTGGATCTTCGTGTATGGACTTTGCTTGTTTTGACCACTCTCCTGGGATTCGTCCCAAATAAAGCCCTGACGGGACTTTATCTATCCATTGTTTCTGAGTCGTGCATTTTGGGTCCAACCCCCACGCACCCGTCTCATATCTAGCAGCATCATGATGGTTTGAGGCTCCTATGATACCTTAGACCCTTGATGACAAGCCATTTAGCCAACAAATGTGTTCCATACTGCATCAGCACAATTTACAGCTGAATCTAGTCCCATGCCACAATTCCTATAAGGATCTCCTTTTTGTATAGCTTGTAAGACAACCTGAAAATAAGATATCCAGACTTTGATGGTGAGATGGTGAGAGGTCACAGACATCAGGAAGTCATAGCATGCAGTGGATATGGACATTTAATAAAAGCTCTGTGCATTTACCACTTGTGAATTATTTAAATGGAGACCATTAAATATTAAATTGGAAAAAGGCAAGGTGATTCCACATTTTTGAGCAAGGGTGTACACTTCATATATAACCATATACACTTCGTCTTGCGTACACTTCATATGTATATAGTCATGTACACTTCATACATAGCTGGTCGCTATGAAAGGCCATTCCACACACTACATCTGAGGGCATAGAACAGTCAAGAGCAAACCGGTCCTGGAGTGCTGTAAGGGGGGGGGGAGCATCAATCAAAAGGAACAAAATAAAACGGGAGAAAAGAGAGAAACCTCTCGGCAGTGCCAAAATAAAACAACCCGCAAAACTGGGCCATACTCGTAGTAAAACGAGGGAGAGAGAAACACAAAAGAACTAGCTAGAGACCTCTGTTCCCACCAACTATAGTGGAAACAGAGGGAGCTAAACTAAGGAACGCTTCCAGTACTCATACTAAGGAGCTCAAAGGAAGCAAAAAATTACAAACATAAATGGATTGACAATAACCATAAGGATATGGTATGGCATAAATAGCGGGAGAGAATGTTGCAGAACCGACTTCAGGAAGTGGCAACAAGGAAGAAACTAGAAAAAAAAGGACGATATCGTCCCCCACGGTGAAACTAACACCCAGAACACTCTGACGAGTGCCAGAGATGGTCCTGGCTTTTCCTCCATCAAAACATATAACAACATCATTTGGTTGTAATTAATCAGGTTTAATGATTGCAGGGGGCCAGGCGCTGGAGCGGTTCACCATTCAGAATATTTGGCCCGAGACTTTTAATCATCCATCAAACTATTGTGATCCAGCTCAGATGGAACAAAAACCAGAAACATCCCTGGCCAAGGTTGCCCAGCCCTGATCTAGAGGAACATGGGCTCTGGGTCCCATAAGGGATGTCAGCTCAAACACAGTGATGTCACAGGTGCTGTTCATTAACGGCTCATGCAAATGATCAGAGGCTGCGAAAACCTTTCAGAACACTCAGATTTCGAGCTGCGCTCAAAAACAAATTGTCCCCCCCATTACCAAAAGCAAAACATTCCTTTTCATTAAACAGTGTCGGGAAGGCATGTTTTAGTGTGCAGAAAAAAATTGGAAGAACCCTTGCTGGAAACCCTTTGTTACGTGCAAAAATAAACACAGCAGTTGGAAGGCATTCCACCAAAGTGAACTTCAGAGGAATCCTGGACAAACCCACTGGAACGTGTTGAATTTTCATTTTTGGTGAAAGCCAGCAGACCAGCCAGCCCCCTCTGGCCTGAGCCAGAGCACTGTGGCAGGCCGCCGTGTTCCTGCGTTCCTCTGTGTTTTAGTGCTGGCGCACTGGGCACCCCCTGCTTGCACACCATAAAACAGGAAGGCAAACAACAACAACAACTTGGAAATTTGGAATTCTGACAGTTTTCATGAGTCAAGTCCCTGCAGAAAAAAACACCTCAAGCTAGGTCTTGAAACAGCTGGTAGCTCGTTCATAAGTTTTTGACCAGCTCCCAGCTCAATATGGTTTAGCTGATTGACCAGTTCAGACCAGCTCCCAGCTCGACAAGGGTTGACCAGCTCAAGCTATGTTTTGATACAGCTGGTGGCTGGTTGACCTGCTAGCAACTCAGACAAGCTACCAGCTCTAGCTGGTGAACCAGCTCAGACCCAGCTCGACCGGCTTCATGACCAGCTTGTGACTAGCTTAAGACCAGCTTGACCAGGTCAATTTCAGAAATTTGCTGGATTTTACAGCAGGGCATTTTAGCGGTGCTGCATTCTTCAACCCTTGAACCATAAATCAGGAAGGCAACGGGAATGAGCACAACTTGGAATTCTGACAGTTTTCTCAAGCCAAGCACGTTCTGCTGCTAATGATTACAGGGTTGATAGGGCTTGTGTTTGTTTGCTTGAGGCTTGGCTCTCTGCTGGCCTGCATGTTTGTAGAGAGAAGTACACAGAGATCAGAAAAGGCTGCACTCTGTGTTTGTGTCTCTCTCTGTGGGAGTCCTGCATGCCCTCACCGTTGTGACAAACTGGTGCCTGGCCTGAAACAAAACACAAAAAGTCATTTCACTGTCGTGCTTCTCCCGTAACCCCTAACCCACCCCAGTCATGCCTCTGGGCCCACTGTTATACCACCAGCACAATGAACAGATGTCTTTAAGCCAGGAGCTGTTTTACACTAAATAGGTTACAGCCTGCTGTAACTGTTATAGTTCCCTGCTGAAAAAACTGCTCAAGCTAGGTTTTTAAACAGCTGGTAGCTGGTTGACCAGCTCAGATCAGCTCATACACTCAGCATGGTTTGATCAGCTCAAGCAGGGTTTTGAAACAGCTGGTAGCTGGTAATTTCAAGCTGGTCATAGTTGGATTTTACACCAGGGTTTAACACCACACCCCACACACCACTGCTATACAGAGTGGGAAACCCCACACTCCACACACCACTGCTATACAGAGTGGGAAACCCCACACTCCACACACCACTGCTATACAGAGTGGGAAACCCCACACTCCACACACCACTGCTATACGGAGGAGAAACCCCCACACTCCACACACCAATGATATACAGAGTGGGAAACCCCACACTCCACACACCACTGCTATACAGAGGAGAAAACCCCACACTCCACACACCACTGATATACAGAGTGGGAAACCCCACACTCCACACACCACTGCTATACAGAGGGGAGAAGATACCCATTAAGAGGTAAGGCATGTCGTTTGTATTTCTGTGATGTTTCCTGATTTTAACCTCCTCACATCTGTTCCAAGCTGTGCACTTCCAAGCAATTCGCCGGATAGTTTGGACAAGTTCCTGCAGGACTTCAGACACTCAATTTGCTAAGAATGCATATGATCTGCAAGTTATTTGCCTTATGTTTATTTTCATTCTCTTTAAATATATGATATGCTTCGACTGTGCTGTAATAATCCTCATCCATATGGTCTGGAAGCCGATGAAAGGGGTGCATTTTTGTTTAATAATCCAAAGCCCCTCTGCATATTTGTGCATCACTTCAAGGGTAAACAAACAAGTGTAATGTATTCATGATGCATACCATCTTTCAAAACAATGATCGAGTGTCTTCGGTTTATTCCAGGGCTACTGAACTCCATGTCCTGCGGGCTGCAGTGTCTGCAGGCATTTGCTTCAACCGTGCGCTACACCGCCTGATTTCACCAATTAGCTTATTATCTGAACCAGGCAGGTAAAATAATTAGTGATGTGGTGGTGTAGCGCGCGGTAGGAGCAAATGCCTGTGGATACTGCAGCCCGCAGGATGTGGAGTTCAGTAGCGCAGGTTTTTGCAATCATCAGTGGTTTTTATATTTCTGCTGCCCCCTACAGGCTTGTACAGGTATGTCAGATGACGACAACTGATGTTGAATTCAGGTGATTTGAATTGCTGGCATGGGCCAAAGCAATTAAAAAAAAAATATATATATATATATATATATATATATATATATAACCTATGCTTAATTAGTAATCTGAAAACGTACAGTATGACTGGCTCACTTATACAATGAATAAGGAAAAAACACAGAAAATATTACTGGTAGGTCCTGCGCCATGACAAATGTATTCTTCAGCTGTTCTTTCCACAGTGCATCATATATACTAAAATAAATATGCATGAATTACAACTGAACTTCAGCTGAAACTGAGAAAACATGCAGTAATTACAATGATTAAATGTGCTAGGCGTTTGTTTATTGTTTATTTTTCTTTTTTAAGTTCACAGGTTCTCCAATGACTAGGAATGAAGCAGATGGTTGGGGGATTATTTGTATCACAACAAACCAAACACACATAATGTGACCTTTCAAAATAATTTCTTCACAGTAAGTACCATTTCCTACTGAAATCGATACATTGCCTTGTGTTATTATATAACATCCAAGTAACATCACAAGAAACTGTGTCCAGGGTGTAGTTATTGACCAGAAAGCTCCTGTACTGTTTCTCTGTGCCCTGAAAGCCAAGTTACTGCCAATTTATAACTGCAGCTTTTAAAAACATTCTAAAAGCTTCTATAATGTTAAGAGTTTGTAAACGCTTTTATGTTTGGGGTCAGACTGACCCCAGCTGTTTAAATAAACACAAAATTATTACCCCACCCTTGGAGGGGTGGCCCAATTACTGCCGCTGACTGTACTCGGATCTGGGATTCAAATACTTTTCTGTGCTCGGTTCACCTTGCCTGGTGCAATTGTGCCAACCAAAATTTTTGCACATACTGTATATTCACAAATACAAATCTCAGTAAAGCATAGAAAAGAATTTGAATCCAAAACAACTGCATATTTGACCCAGGCTTGGTTTCTTCACACACATTGAAGGCTGTGTACTTCTTGTATTTGTTTTGTTTGTGGGAGCATTGAAACAACAGGGCACAGGAACATTCCTGCTCTTCTAGTTATCTAGCCTTTTTACCTTGGGCCTGTGCCAACTGCTGGATATGCACAAAAAGATCTGTCTCTTCCTTTAATAGAAAGCGCTCCATACCTGAATATGGTTTACCTCACCAAGTTCAAATCCTATTGCCAGCTCTTGCAGCATGCAGTCAGAGCTCAGGTAGTCCTGGTGGAGAATATTGAACTGATTGCATTTCACTGTGTCCCCAAGAGCGATGTCACCCCTTACTTTCACCTGGTAATGTCCTCCACCACCATGCTGGAAAAAAAAAAAAAGGTCAAGCTAAGTTTTGAAACAGCTAGGTTGACTAGTTCAGACCAGCTCCCAGCTCAACTTGGTCTAGCTGGCTGACCAGTTCAGACCAGCTCCCAGCTAAACTTGGTCTAGCTAGTTGACCAGTTCAGACCAGTTCCCAGCTAAACTTGGTCTAGCTAGTTGACCAGTTCAGACCAGCTCCCAGCTAAACTTGGTCTAGCTAGTTGACCAGTTCAGACCAGCTCCCAGCTAAACTTGGTCTAGCTGGCTGACCAATTCAGACCAGCTCCCAGCACATCATGGTTTAACCAGCTCAGGCTATGTTTTGAAACTGTTGGTAGTTGGTTGACCAGCTCAGACAAGTTACCAGCACAAGCTAGATTTAGCTTTATGACCAGCTTGGCTTAGCTAGATTGTACTTACACCAGGGCATACAGCTGTATGAGGTTTGACTGCACGCAACTGTACAGAGCAACACAGAGGGCAGGATATGGCTTTGTATTATTAATTACTTATACACAGCTCTTTTGCTTGGACTTGCTAGCTTGTTTTGCCTTTGAAGTTGCCACTGCAACTGAGGTGAAATATTGGGGGTGGGGGGGGTGGGGGTGCGTGTCAGGCAAGTTCACATCTGCAGCAGCATCTTTTGGCCCCCCTTCAAAGGAGGTGTCATCTGGAATAAACCTGTTCGATGAAGACAGGATCCATAACAATGAGGCAGTGTGTCTAAACAGTGCCTTGGTTGTTATCACCCCCCCATCATCACCCCCAGTGTACACATACTGCCTCCTATAATGATGTCATGGAAAATTAAGAACCAACCGCACAAAAAAATGGTTTTAAAGAGGCCTGCTAGCAACTCATTCTAAGAGTCGTTGGCTTTGCTTATGATTCAAAGTACAAACAGACACCAGGACAGTTTACATTTACACAGGGGAGGGCAAATCAGATTATTTTGCTTTGTTTTCAAGGTCAAAGGTTAATCATGCGGGCCCAACTCTTGACCTGTGTTTATTTGCTTTGTACATTGTCATCATTTTTGTTTTTACTTTGGTGACAAATAATACCAAGAAAAAATGCCACACAGTCTCTGGGAAAGGGAAGGTATGCTTGTAGCATAGCACAGCATAGCCTAACACAGAATAGTACAGCAAGCCTGCCATAGCACAGCATAGCCTAACACAGAATAGTACAGCAAGCCTGCCATAGCACAGCATAGCCTAACACAGAATAGTACAGCAAGCCTGCCATAGCACAGCATAGCCTAACAGAATAGTACAGCAAGCCTGCCATAGCACAGCATAGCATACCACAGAAGGCATATGATAGCATAGCAGAGCAAGCATACCATAGCATATCACAGCAAGCATACCTTTTTATAGCACTGCATAGCATAGCACAGCACAGCAAGCATATAATAGCATAGCACAGCGTACCATATGATAACCTAGCATAGCATACCACAGCATAGCACAGCACAGCATACCACATCATGTCATAGCATAGCACAGCAAGCCTAGCACAGCATAGCATACCATAGCCTAGCACAGCATACCATAGCATAGCACAGCAAGCATAGCACATCATAGCATACCATAGCCTAGCACAGCAAGCATACCATAGCCTAGCACAGCAAGCATAGCATAGCATAGCATACCGTAGCCTAGCACAGCAAGCGTAGCATAGTATAGCGTAGGCCAGCACAACAAGCATAGCATAGCATAGCATACCATAGCCTAGCACAGCAAACATAGCATAGTATAGTATAGCATAGCATAGCACAGCAAACATAACATAGCATAGTATAGCATAGCATAGCATAGCATAGCATAGCACAGCACAGCAGATCCTCTGCTCACCGGATGCTGTGGCCCTCGCTGTGTTCGCTGCATTGCTGGGAGATGTGATTTTACCTCACGTTTACCTGCCTCACATGCCTGTCAAACGCATGTGCACTTCATTCGTTGAGTAAAGCAAAGCTGTCGAGACTCCCAGTCGGAGGTTGCACTGTTGCTACAGTAGACTCATGGGCTCAATGACTCCTCCTTGTTCACAAATGTAAGCAGGAATAAAAAGACGTACCACATATCTGTATAAATAAGCTTATATGGATGTCTTTAAATATGGAAAAACTAAGTTACTTCATTGACATCACAACAACACACTGAAGCACTTATAAACTCAGGCTGAGGGACCCAGGTGGTGATGCATTGTCACTGCAGTTTGCTGATGTGAAACCAACACACTCTGCATCAAACACCATGGAGACGTATTCAGTCACAATGAAGACATTCCGAATAAGGTTGAACTGAGATTCAGCCATTCATTTTCTCGAAAGAAAAAAGTGTTGTCTGTAGGTCCACCCAAGCATGGTTCCTGCAGGATTCTCTCCCCAGGTACGCACCTGTAAGCAGGTACACACCTGTATGCAGGGAATGCACCATGCATTCCCTACAGCCTTGAGCTTTCTCTATTTATTTTTACCGGAATGACTGACTCTTAAATATATTTTGGGCTGTAAACACACAACTGAATTTGAAACAAAACAACCCAAGTGTTTTAATTTACGGTAATTGCGCATAAACTCTTATATTATTTCACATTATATATAGCACCTGTACAATTATATGCATCCGTGTTGAATTTGACCAGCTGTTATTCATCATAATACAATACCGCCACCTGCTGGTCACGGCAACAATTACCATCCAAGTGACGTGTTGTATAACGGCCCTTGGATATTAGTTTTCTTTTAAAGTATTTTTTCGATACCGAGTTTACTTTTCCAAAACTCTTCACACAGGTAGCAAAACAGCACTCTATGTGGACCAAACTGTGATTTTTTTTTCATTGCTTTGACAAGAAATGTATTCAAAGAGCACAGTTTTCAAAAATCTTCAATTAATTTCTCACTCACGCTGAACCACCAAAAAAACTATATTTTACAGCACAGTTTGCAGTTGTTTCCATTTCAAAACTGATACACTCAAGTTCAAAACCTGACATGCAGGCTGCAATTCAATTTTGTTCAAGATGGACAGAAAAGCAGGTAAAAGAGGAGGATAACTGGCTGGATGATGGAGGGGGAGAGGGAGAATTCAAAGAATTTGATCTGTCTTGTGCTCTTGTGTGCCTCTCTGACATAAAAAAATATCCATGCTCGCTCATCTGCAGTTAATTGGATCTTCTGTGTTTCCATTACGCATTATATTCTGTCATATGCAGCCTGCCGTTATCATCATTGTCGTCATCATCATCATCATCACTGGGATGATATAAGCAACAGATTTGTTTGGTGTGACTGTTTCTTAAAATTATATATCTATTTGTACACAGTGACATTTCTCAAACCTCTACAAAACAAAAGGAAACAAAGATAAAAATGTATATTAATAATTTATGTACACCCATATACTATACATACTGCAGACTCCATCGAAATCAACAAATAGTAATAGAAAAAATCAGTGTTACTCTCAGGAATACAAAGATATGATATCACCAAGAAGGCACATAGGCCCATTTATAATCAATAAGTGTAAATACAGGGCGGCCTGTAGCGTATTGGTTAAGATATATGACTGGGACATTTAAGGATTGTCTCCTGCTCCTGGATAAGAGCGTCTGCCATATGCCAATAATGTAATGTAATGTAATGTAAATTTAACATAAGAAACCAAACATAACACAAAGTATGCACTGCATGTCAAAGGAAAGGATAAATCCAATCCAAGGCAAAAAAGGAAAAACAGATGTAAAGATGTAAAGTCGATGAAGTGCAATCTGAAGATTTCAGTCTTCAGTCCGTGTCGGAGGTTCCTGCTGTTCTGACTGCAATTACAATCAGGAATTCTCCCACTGAGCTATAATTTATTAAATCAAGGTGCTAAGTGTCAGCCAGAATAATTCTGAAATGAGATGTAATTGATTTTCCTTGCAGCAATAAAATGTGTGCAGCAGGATTGCTTGTGTCCTCCGGTGACCTGCCTGACCAGCTCACATGATCAGCACTTCTGTCTCTTTGTTAAGCGAGTCAACGACCTGCGGCACGGACTTCTGCCCAAGTTATTTCATAGAGCAGCGGTCTCCAACCCGGGTCCTGGAGAGCTCTATGTGAGTCAAACTGATGAAGAAAGATCAACTCCATCACTGTGCTAGTTGCACTAGTTAGCTCAAACACCATCCCATACATGCCATATTCCTTCCTCTCACCAGGTTACATTACATTACATTACATGGCATTTAGCAGACACTCTTATCCAGAGCGACGTACAACGAATGCAGACCAAATACAAGTATAAGTGCGAAGAGGACCTGAGAGGACAGTACAGTTCCGAGTCCTAGTGTAAACATACAGCATATTGTGTAGCATATTAGCTAACTGCTAATGTGAAGGTTGGCCCTTCAACTGGCCACTAATTAAACAATTAACCAGGTGAATATGACTAAAAAAAGGATTATATAAATTTGACAATGTGGGGCATATTCCAAAATGCCTTCATAATTTAGAATTTTCGATTACCAGCATATTTTTCACACTGCAGACAACAGCTAAACTCACACAGAGTAGAGTCATGGGAAGACCTTTCATATGCAGTGTTAGCATGCAGTCTATGGGCACCCAATCAACCATTTTCCGTCAGTAAGTGCGTTCCAAGTCGCAGGACCACTCTGAACAACACAGCCTAATGTTAAGACATTTGGTAAATGGTAAATGGTCTGCATTTAAACAGCACCTTTATCCAAAGCACTGTACAATTGATGCTTCTCATTCACCCGTTCACACACTCACACACCAAAGGGATTGGCTGTCACAAAAGACACCAACTCGCTTGATAGTAAAGCTAACACTGCCTCCGAATATTCACAAGAAATGATAAATTATACGCTAGCTAAATTAGCCAACACTTGACCAAATCTAAAGTTTTCTAGGGAAATTCACATAATACCCCATTATATATAGCCAGTTCTCGTAAATTGCGTGGATTATTGTCCTTGACAGGCTGTGCAAGTTACCCTCGATCCACTGCACAAGTTAACAATTCCTGTGTTGGGTTATATAATGAACACGCTGAGCATTTCGTTCAGTTGCCACATCTTCCAGTGCACTAAATACTGCAATTACAGCCAGCATCCTGCTTTAAGTGGGGGTCGGGGTGGGGATGTACATTCCTGCAGGCACACACAGGTCATGGTTATAATCTGGAGGATCTGAAGCGTCGGTGGGATGCTGAGAGGAGAAAAGAAAAAGGCCTCGGGATCCCATCCCAGCTGGAGACCCATAACCACGGAAACACAGAAACACAGAAGGTACACAGGGGAATACATCACACATTATGGAATAGCATGCAGGGAATCACTTCAGTGGCTTGGAATTTAATTACTAATTAATAATAAATAATGTGTTATTTCGCTGATGCAATGTTGTTATTTATCCAAAGCAACATACGGTACAGTTGATTGGACTCAGCAGAGGACAATTCCACCAGGAGCAATGTGGGGTTTAGGGCCTTGCTCAAGGGCCCAACAGCTGCACTGATCTTACTGTGGCTACACTAGGGCTTGGACCACTAATCTTCCGGGTCCCAGTCTTTTACCTTTGCCACTAGTGTTTGATATTAGTGCTTAATATTACTAGTGAGCTAACGAAATTAGTCAGACTGAAGTTTTTCTTTTGTAGCGTGTCAGAGCTCCGTCACTGCATTTCCGGAGTTGCACTGCAGGATGGGCTATGCAGTCAGCCTGATCACAGATTGTGTATAGAGAACACAGCCCTTGTGCTAATACCATAACCTGCTAAACTGGTTTCCCCAGCAGGAGTGAATAACAATGTAAACCTCTGCTCTTTCAAAACAATGGGAGGGTCAGCAGCCTCTGCCTTAAGGTAAATGGTAAATGGTTGGCATGTATATAGCCCCTTTATCCAAAGCGCTGTGCAATTGATGCTTCTCATTCACCCATTCACACACTCACACACCAACAGTGACTGGCTGCCATGGAAGGCACCATCCAGCAATCGTGGGTTAGGTGTCTTGCTCAGGGACACTTCGACAGACCCAGGGCGGGATCGAACTGGCAACCCTCCAACTGCCGGACGACTGCTCTTACTTCCTGAGCCAATGTCAAGGTCTATCCATCCATCCATCCATTATCTGAACCCGCTTATCCAGAACAGGGTCGCAGGGGGGCTGGAGCCTATCCCAGCATACATTGGGCGAAAGGCAGGAATACACCCTGGACAGGTCGCCAGTCCAGCGCAGGGCACACACACCATTCACTCACGCACTCATACCTACGGGCAATTTAGACTCTCCAATCAGCCTAACCTGCATGTCTTTGGACTGTGGGAGGAAACCGGAGTACCCGGAGGAAACACATGCAGACACGGGGAGAAGATGTAACCTCCACACAGAGGTGCCCCGGCCGACGGGGATTTTAACCCAGGACCTCCTTGCTGTGAGGCAGCAGTGCTACCCACTGCACCATCCGTGCCGCCATGTCAAGGTCTAGTGTGATCCAAACCCGGAGTCAAAACCGAATCAATTAGAGCAGTTGATTAACCAGGTGAATAAAACAGCTCAAGCTTGGTTTTGAAATAGCTGGTAGCTGGTTGACCAGTTCAGACCAGCTCCATACTGAACTGGTAGCTGCTCATTTCAAGCTGGTAATAATTGGATTTCACACTGGGCTACATTGTTAACTCACTCCATCTGGTTACTTGGATCTGAATTGGGTGCAGATATTAAGGTGAAAACAAAAACCAGATGAGCTTGGTCCCCTGTTCTAAGCTTTGAATGATCTATGTAGGCCTGTAGCATAGTGGTTAAGGTAAATGACTGGCACACACAAGGTCGGTGGTTCTAATCCCGGTGTAGCCACAATAAGATCTGCACAGCTGTTGGGTCCTTGAGCAAGGCCCTTAACCCTGCATTGCTCCAGGGGAGGATTGTCTCCTGCTTAGTCTAATCAACCGTATGTCACTCTGGATAAGAGTGTCTGCCAAATGCCAATAATGTAATGTAATGTAATGTAATGTTCTGAATGTAATGTGCTGTACAGTGTGTCTTTAAAAGCTTCTTTCAGATGTACTGAAATGTTTTTACTGAAGATTCATTTCTCTCAAATCAGTTGCTATTTTTAGTATAGGTATGGGTAAAACCCACAAAAAGTTTTAAAACTATGTTATATTCTCAAATTTCCAGATGCTATTTTACTCTACGTTTTCCAAACTGTTCTCTCAAATCTGCCGCTGGCATTCGAGAGATGAGCTTCAAAACAATATGGTGAAATCCAGAGTCAAGGTTACACACACAAAGAGCCTTCTGCGGCTCTACAGCAGGTAGATAATGTGTTCATCCTACTTTGCCACCAACAGAAACAATATTTGACAGTGCGTTTTCTAAAAAAAAGTGTTCAAACAAGAGAAGCCAGCGTGTAGAGACTTTTAACAGAGAGCTGGGTTCAGCAAACACCCACGTGTTGGGCCTTCACCAGAGCGGACCGGAGCGGGGGAAATGGCTGCCAAGTCAGGGGCAGCCGATCAGCGCTGGGGGGTAATTAAAGATCAGCCCACCGCGAGCTGTCAGGTGGGGTCAGGCCAGGATTGACTTATCTGGCATCGTCTGCTCACACAACTCATCTTGTAATTATTACACCGGTTGTCATGGTTAGCCACGGTGTATCCTGATAGAGAATGTGGTCGACTGATTCCAAATGAAATTTAACTACAATTAACTTGATTTTGGCAATATATTCCGAATCAAATTAATTATTGTTTCTGTATATTTCGTTTAAAAACACTGCATTTTCTGCCACAAGCACATGCATGGATGCACACACACACACACACACACACACACACACACACAAACACACACACACACACACAAACACAAACACACACACACAAACACACACACACACAAACACACACACACAAACACACACACACACACTCACACACACACACACACACACACTCACACACACACACACACACACACACACACACACACACACACACACACAAACACAAACACACACACACAAACACACACACACACACACACAAACACACACACACAAACACACACACACACACTCACACACACACACACACACACACTCACACACACACACACACACACACACACAAACACACACACACACACACAAACACACACATTTGTTTCAAGCATAATAGGGAAAAAAGCCTTATGAATAACAAGTTTGGAATATTAGCTGAACATTTATTTCAAAATAACATTCTAATGCTTATTATTTTAATGCTAGAGCATCCATTAAATAAAAACAAAACACATTAGTCAACAAGTGGACACAGCATAGCAGACTGCAATTCCCTTTGTATGAAATGGCATACAGTAATTGCATAAATCCAAAAATGTATTCTTTCACAGTGTCTTTTTATGTCTTTGACAGGCAAAAGTGGACAGATGGAGATGTAGCAAATATAGGTTTGCCACTTCTGTAGACCAGCTACCGGCAAAAGAACAAGAAATAAATGTTTACTTTCATATACTCAAAGGAGAAATGTCTCTCCTAAAAGCATTCAGCTTGAACAAGCTTGCTACATTGAAGATTGGGGCTATATGCAACATATAACAACTTTATAACTGTATATAATAATACCTTTAAACTTAAACTAAATTACACTCGTATGGAGAAATCACTGGGTGGAGTTATGTCAGAGGCTCATTCTGTATGTTAGTTAGTATGTTGAGTTCAGATTGAAGTGCAGACCATCTAGTCTTACATTTTAGAAACATGATGTGTTTGTATTTAATAAGAGTCATCACCGTCCTGTGAAGTCTGACCTGCCATTCAGCCCATTGAAGAGACGTTAAAGCCGTCTGTTTCTTGGTCATCTGTGCCTAGTAAAAAAGCAAATGAAGACTAAAACTACCATATTCGATGACTCAAAACAAACATGCAAATGAATGATAACTTGATATATGATCAATCAACAGTGACAGGCTCTCTTGCAGTGTTTGTTTATGTGGTGACTAAGGTACAAGGGATAATAGTTGCCAATAAGCTATTCCCTGCTTGATGTCCACTCTTGCGTGTTGTGACACAGGAAATGTAGAAGAGGGAGCGATATGTTAGATTGATGATCGAGTTTTTAGACTGGTCAGGTAGCTGTGTTCTTGATGAATGAGAGCAGATTTGATTGGCTCTGCCTTCTCTGCGTTACAACCAGTCCTGAGCAACATCGTTTTCTGTGGGACATAAAGAGAAGACGGCCGGTGGATTTGTGCCAATGACAATCAGGACATAGACCCACTGCCCTATCTCTGCTGTTAGTTTGATTTGTATCAAAAGTTCGATTTTTATCAAATACTGGGAACCGTTGGAAGATCAAACTGGCTAATTAAGATGCTATCTTCAGCAACAATTCCTCGGGACGACTACAGAATATCAAACTGCTCTACAAGCTATCCTAGGATTAAATCCCGCAACAGTCTCAATTAAATTACAAGTAGTATTAAACTGGGAGAGAATATTAACACCTGATATGCCTGCTGTGTTTACTGTAGATGTTTTGGATCTTTCAATTCCAGGCACAAAAAGTATCAGCACATGGACAATATGAGAGCAATGGATATTTGCCATGCTGGTGTTTCCTTACTAAGAAGAGTTTTATCGTTTTTATTTTTGACAATCATGCAACTTCCGCTGCCTTGAATACATTGCTCCTCCAGCTGAATAATATGTCTTTTAAAATTAAATGCGTGTGTTAATTTGACATCTACTCCAACGGGATTCTAACCCGGTTCTTTAGGCCGAATTGGTTTTCCAGCTGATCTGGCGAATGAGAGATCCACAGGAAAATAATATTACGTCTTAAAATGTCGATTGGAAATGATTGGGAAAATGTGTGTAATCTGATATTTGAAAACGCGACACAAACGACATGCCGGTCCAGGATCGGGTCCTGCGCGTGCCCTACTACATGCGCAGACCAGCTGGAGACATTCCGCCTGGTGTGTCCGTTCTCCCGGCCCTCTCTGCGCTGGGTAATTGTCTTTAGTGTTGCGCATTAGTCCTGTTCGTGGGGGCCCTGGAGGAGCGAACGAGCACAGATGGCCGCTCCGCGCGCAGCGGCCAGCAGAAGGTAGCTCACGCTAAGGCTGAGGCTTTTCCCTGGCAGTCCTGCGCCAACGGCGGCGAAGTCTGCTCAGCCCCGGCGAAGCCCGGCAGGATTTCCCTCACGGTCAGCGGGTGCCGCAAAGCCTCACGCCGCTGCCCGGAAACACTACCCGCTCCGCGTTTAGCACGGTTAAAGCACTGTAGCCGGCTGCGTGCTGGGCTGGGGGATGTTACAGAAGCTGCTGGCACGACGCGTCTGCCGGGCGTCTGTGCCCAGACCTGCAGAACACAGACATCGTCCCCTCTTTTGCCCACTGAGTCAGTTCTCATCGCACAGTAAAAGAACAGCATGGGTGCCAGCCGTGACAGGGACTCACAGCGCAAACACGCCTTTCGTTCGCTGTCATTACAACAACGGTAACTGACCCTGACTTTTAGCATGGCGGTATCAGGCTAAGTGTGCCGGATCTCCATTCTCCAGGCCCTTCCGCAGGACGTAAAACGCAGAGCAGATTTGGAAAGCAGTTTTCTTGGAGGTAGCCGACAGCTTCGGTCCCCCAAAGCAGATGGGACCGGTCCAAACGCAGAGCGCCAGATGACAGACAGAAGGCAGACCGTTACTGATTTCACACAAACGGGCTGTGCAGCACAATCTGAACAAAGTCTCCCTCAGCAAAAAATGAGGTTTCTAAGATGTAGTTTCATAAACCCGAGAAGTGAAATATGAACTCTGTAGGAGTGACATACAGTATGTGTGGAATGCGAATTACTTTTTAATTGCCGTGGAGAAGAAATTACAGTAGCATAAATGCTTGTATGTAAATACCTTGCAGATCAAGTAGACTATTTCTCTTATTTGGACGAAAAATGAATGCGAATGATCATATCATATGATGTTATAATAATCAAAAAAAAGAAAAAAGAAAAACATATTTTCCTCTATTTCAAAAAAATGTTTCAGTGTTAAGGCCCTTGTCAGTCAGTGTGCTTTTTAACAGAGGGAGTCAGGAACAACTTCAAATGAAAAGTCTATGTTGTTCTGTGTTCCACTACCCTGCCATTTTGTGTTTGCTTTCTAATTCTGGAGAAATAGCACGGGAGGCATATGCTTGTCAAGGGCTCAGGGGATAACTCAGAGAGCACATTTTCAAAATTTCAAATAAAAGGTTAATTGTTTTATTCGAGTGAGCAAAGAGAGACTTTGATGAAATTGAATGGCTTCAAATAAAGGAATCCTGATAGGAATAATTCGGCAGAAAATGAAAATATGTGGCCTTGTTTTTCTTTTGTACTGCTTATCAGATCTCAGTACAATCCTTTTTTAAGAGATCCACCTCCAAGCTACCCAGGGCTCGTTTTATGCTGAAATCCATTGGATTTACTCAGTTGGACTGTGGGCACTAGATAGTGACTTTGCTTGCCTTAAATGTAACTGACACATTTGCATTGTGTTATTTGTATTAAATGATTGTGTTGAATAAATATGATCTGGTTGAGTACGTTTAATAGATGCTACTTCTGTTCTTCTTATTACATTTTAGTCTGCCGAGACATGCAAGTTTACAGACAAAAAGTATTGTTCCCACAAATATGTGCATGTACAGTGCATCCGGAAAGTATTCACAGTGCTTCACTTTTCCCACATTTCGATATGTTACAGCCTTATTCCAAAATTGAATAAATTCATTTTTTCCCTCAAAATTCTACACACAACACCCCATAATGACAACATGAAAGAAGGTTTTTAGAAATTTTTGCAAATTTATTAAAAATAAAAAACTAAGAAATCACATGTACATAAGTATTCACAGCCTTTGCTCAATACTTTGTTGATGCACCTTTGGCAGCAATTACAGCCTCAAGTCTTTTTGAATATGATGCCACAAGCTTGGCACACCTATCTTTGGGCAGTTTCGCTCATTCCTCTTTGCAGCACCTCCCAAGCTCCATCAGGTTGGATGGGGACCGTCGGTGCACAGCCATTTTCAGATATCTCCAGAGATGTTCAATCGGATTCAAGTCTGGGCTCTGGCTGGTCCACTCCAGGACATTCACAGAGTTGTCCTGAAGCCACTCCTTTGATATCTTGGCTGTGTGCTTAGGGTCGTTGTCCTGCTGAAAGATGAACCATCGCCCCAGTCTGAGGTCAAGAGTGCTCTGGAGCAGGTTTTCATCCAGGATGTCTCTGTACATTGCTGCATTCATCTTTCCCTCAATCCTGACTAGTCTCCCAGTTCCTGCCGCTGAAAACCATCCCCACAGCATGATGCTGCCACCACCACTGTAGGGATGGTATTGGCCAGGTGATGAGCGGTGCCTGGTTTCCTCCAAACATGACGCCTGGCATTCACGCCAAAGAGTTTGTCTCATCAGACCAGAGAATTTTGTTTCTCATGGTCTGAGAGTCCTTCAGGTGCCTTTTGGCAAACTCCAGGTGGACTCAAATTAAGCTGTAGAAACATCTCAAGGTTGATCAGTGGAAACAGGATGCACCTGAGCTCAATTTTGAGCTTCATGGCAAAGGCTGTGAATGTGATTTCTTAGTTTTTTATTTTTAATAAATTTGCAAAAATTTCAAAAAAACTTCTTTCATGTTGTCATTATGGGGTGTTGTGTGTAGAATTTTGAGGAAGAAAATGAATGTATTCCATTTTGGAATAAGGCTGTAACATAACGAAATGTGGGAAAAGTGAAGCGCTGAATACTTTTCGGATGCACTGCACGTGGCATTGTTCGACTATAAGGTACAGAGCACAATTGTAGAAAACATTATCAAAAGTCACACGAAAAAGATCACACAAGAAAACAAAATATCAAATAAATGAATATAAAAAAATGAAATTATATATGCAAACAGTGTATACCTTTTTTGCTTGGAAAATGTACTTGCAGTATGTATTTGCAGCCAAAGAGAACATTACTGTACTTCCAGGGTGCATTTAGGAAATTTGGTCTTTGAAGAACAAAAATGTACCTCCACTGTCCCATTATTTCTGAGAGTGTAGGCCCATTGCTGCATCCTCCGTGGAAAGTTTGGCAGGACTCCATATCAAAACACATATTCCAGGACCAGTGTCCAGCCATCCAGCCAGTTCTTTTCCACTTAGTAATCTTGGGACATGAGTGACCGCAGTTCTGTGCTAGAAGAAGATGGTGCAACCAAAAAAGATGATGGTGCAATCCAATCCACCAATTACAGCTATTCCTGAGCAATGAGACAAAGGTTACCCTGACAACTGATGTCCCTGCTCATGAGAAATTATACAACCCCTCGCGTGCTGAGAAAAATGATCTGGTCTTCCAGAAGCATTCATTTCTATGGTTCTGTATTGGACCCACAAGTGATATGGCTGAAGTGTGCAGATGCAAGTTGACCTGGCTGCTGGGTCCATTTCAGCCACGAAAAACATCACAAATAAATGCAGTGACTTACTCCTATGTTTGGGGATATATACAGTGCAGTCCGTAAGTATTTGGACAGTGACACGTTTTTTTGTTGTTTTCACTCCAGCAAACAAACAGCTGAAATAAAACAATCACAATTCAGTCAAAGTGCAGAATTTCACCTTTAATTTGAGGGTTTTTACATCCATAACCATGTCGGAATTACAGCCCAACTTTAGGCTGCTCAAAGGTTTCTTGGAAAGGTGTGTTAAGTCTCATCTTTCGTTCATGCATAAAAGAGCTAGCAAAACGTCTACAGGTCTATAGGGGTTTTTGTCACTGTCCAAATACTTACGGGCCTCACTGTACATCTTTGTATTGAAAAGTTTATTTACATGTATTGGTCAAGGATGTGGGCTTGTTATCAGTGGATGGCGTGTCAGATTCAAATGTAGGACGATTACAGTAAGTAAGCAGTGAGCAGTAAGCATTACAGTAAAACACAGCTGTGGAAAAGGTTAAAATGCTTGGTAAAGAAGGTATCCCGAACGCCAAACACTGGTGTTTCGAAACAAGTATATCGACCAGCTACCGTACAGCACAGCTCTCTCTATACTGTCATTGGTGGCAATGGGTATGGCAACGATGTGCTCTCCGCTGAGTGCGCAGAGCAGGTGGAGTGCAGTGGAGATGCCGGTGCCATGTCAGTGCTTAAGTATTCAATAAAATCTGGGTTAAAAAACCTCCTCGGGCCAGGAAGACAGAGCGAGTGCAACGAAAAATAAGGGCCATTTACTGCAGCCCTTTTGGGACCTGCAGCGAAAACAGCACTCCACCCACACACTGTACGAATGCCAATTTTCATATCTTTAGGATTGAAAGTAAATTGATTTTGATTTGATTTTAATATGTCTACACATATAAACTCAGCATCTCATGAAAAACTCGAAGAAAATATTAAAGTAGCCTACCTACAATTAAATAACATCAATATTCTCTGCTAAATAATCCTTGATTTGAAAACAGAAGCACAATAAGATAATTAATTATCTTATCATTATTATAACCCACAGGAATACTAGGAAAGAGTCCCGTATTGATGATGTAAATTCATTCAGACGTGGATTTATTAGTGATGCTTGGGAATGTGGCATTACATAGGGAATGTGACATTACACAGGAAATGTTGCTTTACACAGGGAATGTGACATTACAAATGGAATGTGACACATTAATGGGATCAATGGTGGGTTTGAAGGTTTGAAGGTTCCTTCTGGGGTTCTGTATAAGGTAGGGGATCCCTAATTACAGTGGCCAAAAAACAGCGGTCAAAAGCAGAATTTAAATATGGGCTTGCATCCTCCATGGATATGATGTCCACTGTGTAGACAACAGATTACAACCACAACTTGCAACCTAGTCTCATGTAGCCTCGTGGCTAATGCGCATGGCTGGGACCTGATAGGTGGGTGACAATGCTAATAACCCCACATTGCTCCAGGGGGGATTGTCCCCTGCTTAGTCAAACCAACTGCAAGTCGTTTTGGATAAAACCATCGGCTTAATATAACATGATTATTATCATTAACTCAAAACTGACATTTTAAATAAGAAATAAAGTTGTGCAGAAAGCAGGCTCCCATGACGCCGGAGGGTAGTTTGCAAGAGGCCCAGTAGGATGGCAGGAGTGCTCTGTTGCTCACAGAGGAGCAGGGAAGTCACACCTTTGACAAAATCTTAATTGGCTAAGTGGAAACCACACATTTTATTTTCTATTGTGTTGCATGTAATATTCAAGTTGTCAAAAGTTTTTGTGGGGCAGATACGCTCATTGTCTCTGTTTAGGCCAAAGACTTAGAGGGACCTCTTATTAAATACTGGTTGCCACTTAAGTTTTAAGCCCCCCCCCCAAAAAAAAAATTAAAATAAATAAAATGAAATAAATAAATAAATAACATAAAATAAAAAATGAACATTTCACACACATGAACATTTCCATTTCACTCCTTTTTGATTATAATCAAAGGAAGGAACCTTTTTGATTATAATCAAAAGGTTGCAATGTGAGACCTGCTTAGCCTGAACTGCCATTACATAAAGAACTTCTTAAATGGACAGCAGAGGCCATACATTTAATATATACCATTATAGCGGCCACAGGCACGGTTGAATCTGATCCATAATATCCTATTCCTCAATGCGCAAATAATGCGCTATATACCCCCAAAGGTTACAAATGATGACATTCGGGCATTAAACGGATAATGAACCACTGGTACACGCAACCGGTTAAATCACGCGTTGTAAAACCGTTTCATGTTTTACTTATTCTGAAAAATAACACATATCCTGTAAAAGCAATTCAGAGAGCTATGAGCAAAGACTCCGTTTTCAGTTAGATGAGTAAAATGTTCATGTTCATTTCAGTTTTAAATTAGATGAGTAAAATGTTCAAGTGTTTTAGGCTAGGGGATTAGGAGGTGTTCCATTACATTCGGCGGTAGTTTCTTTTCTCGAGTTGAACAAGGTTACACAACGGTTTCGTGTAATACACTTCCTGGAATGAAGTAAGCGCCCTACTTTCATTTTCGATTCATGTGCTACTTAATCAAAACACGAATTGTCTATAGCCTACAAATACATAGCGAAACTAAACAGCCTATTCATGCAGAAAACGATCCAAAACAAAACAAAAAACAAACATAGAAACCAAAGGCAGCTGTCGCTGTGAAGTTGAACTTCAGTCATTTAGCAATTGGTAGCAAAAGAATGGCAGCATGAAACTTTGACCTTAAAAGTTCAAGATTACACAGACCCCCCCCCCCCTTGTCCATTTACAAATCTTAACATTCTAGGAGTCTGCTCCATGCTGTATGCAGCTTAGTCTATATCTCCTGTGTAATACCATCCGATTCTCAAAAACGATAATGAATCTATCATGTTTTCGTATCTTAGCCTGCAGATTCCAGGAGGGAAATATATATGCGCAATTATGTTTTGTATAGCCTACTTCTGGTCGTTTCTCAATACTCAAGGATGTAGGCCTACATGATCCACTGGCAAGAAATTGCTTGCCGTTTTTATTGATGTTAAAAGGCTTAATATAGCCTATCTGACAATTATTGCCTTCCTTTTCAGCATATTCAAAATAACGTTCGTTCACATAACAATGCCATTTTTGTTTGTTGCAGAATTAGATAAATCATTACACTGTTATAGTGCATCCACAACAACAGTCTGCGAATAGATCTATTTTATTTTTTTCGAATTGCAGGGATACATGGGCTGATATACGTGCCAGAGAGATGTAGCTGCGGCACACCACCAAATCTCTTCCTCCGGTTGCTACACTACCGCCTCGCACGCTTAAGAGATTGAACGCGGGTGGCGCAACCTACCCCAATTCTCATATTTATGAAATGTTTCTTTGACTGCCACATCTAATAATCCAACCACACTTTTGCTTCCTGGTCCTCCACGACCAATCACGGAGCAGAGCGTGAGCCGTATAAAAACCGACCAAACAAAGCTAGGTGGAGTGGTCTGGATTTCTAGTATATTTTGACAGCTTCTCCAGGTGAGGCATCTCGTCCGGGGGCTGTTTCACTTTCTCTGAGTTTCCGAACACACTCGCTGTGAGCCTGGGGCTGATACACTCAAAAAACAACACTCTGAAGCCCTACCACCACGGCAACATGAGCAAAAAGAAAAAGGACTGGAAAGTGGAGAAAGGTAAGTCGTTTTGGGGTAATAAATGTGGACTATTTACACTGACTCCGTGGATGTGCCTCTTGCGACCGAGTATCATGCCGTCGCATCCAGCCAGCGACCATTTCTCTCGGTTTAAAGAGTCTGAGCTCACTAGCCTGCCTCTGCACCGATTCAAAACGCAGTGTATCCGTACAGTCGCACACCGCGCAAATGTAGTAAGCCATGGGTACAAATGCTGGGCTCGACAGCTCTATCTGCTTTCAGAATTGTACTATAGCTGGGTTAACGTTGGTATTATAAAGCATCACTGCCTGCCGAAACCGTTAGTACAGAGGACGTGCACACAGCTTGCAAGTGCTATTCAGTCAAGGTGTTCGGTTGACGTTGCTCCATAGCCGTCTGCTAGGCCATGCAACATTTCCCCCCAAGTTCACCTGTTAGAATGACAATGGATTTCGTACGAGGGCGGCGATGTTGGTGATGTGGTGTAATGCTATTAGTCGTTCACATACCTGTAGTCAGCGATGATTCAGGGAAATGCGCATGAAATAAACCGGCTGTTAGTTGATAATCTAAATGTGTGTTAGCCTCCATAAGCGGTGGCGGTAGTGCAAGACATATTTCGGTTATTATTTTCATTATTAGGCCTATTATTATTATTATTATTATTATTATTATTATTATTATTATTATTATTATTAGCCTGTTATTCTTATTAAGCCAACGCTGGGTTAATGTGAAATTCTCCGACATACATACAAGGCATTCAGTTTTAATGGACTAATCCAGGGACCTGTTGAACACAGTGTATGTACCAAGCACGTTACAAAGTTTTGAATCACCTTAGTCCTCGTAGATTAACTCTAACGGTTTTATTTATCGCCGGTCATCCTCCTTAATGATTTTAAATTAACGGGAAGCCCATGACAGCGCCGGGGTGGATTATAGATAGATAATGTCTCAAATAATTCTAAAACTTAGACTGAATGATAAGGTGTTTCTAAAACTAATATTTTGGTCCTAACCCTGTCCTAATCCTAACCCTCACCTGCTTTATCTCTTGGTCTGGAGGAGTTTAAAGGAGGAGCTCTTGTAAACTGGTGTCAGAAGGAACAGCCGGGCTGCAGTATCAGATTTTACCATCGCCCCAAATAAATTTCAGTGTTGGGGAGCTGGCTGTAAAACGATGATCGCTATGATGTATTGATCAACAGAAGTCTTTCCCTTGACGGATATCATCATCTGGCTCACTACCAAGGCCCCTCCAGAGAACATTTGGGCAAGATGACAGTCTGTCAACAGTGATATACCGTTAGGCCCAGCAAAATTCATACTTCAGAATGTCGGTTGTAAAGAAAATTCATCTTTGTTCCTGATAGCGGTTTGGATGCTTGTCGAGCAAACGACAAATACTTTATGCTATTACAGCATATCCCGATGCTTTAAGAATTCATCGTTGCGTATGAAAAGATGCAAAGTTAACCGAGTGATATCGATGTCTGGTAGTTTGAGAGTTTTATGTTGGCTTGATATTTCTGTTATCAGGTTTTTATAGATTGTTTTCCCCACTAGTTCTGTTACATCCATATTCAGCCCTGCAACCAACAATGCATGGCACTCATATAGGCTACTAGGTGGACAACTGAAAACAACTGAAACTGAGACTGAAAATGAACTGCTGGGCCTAACAGCTGCACAGATTCTATTGTGGTTACACCGGGGCTCGAACCACCAACCTTCCAGGGCCCAGTCATGTGCCTTAGCCTTAGGTTACAAGCGGTCCCAAGTTGCCAGTTGCTGCTGTTGCACCTGCAGTCGTATCTCAGGTGTGAGTGCATATGGACTGTGTTCACTCCTCTGAAATGCTGAGTGGTACAGGACTGAGGAAGGTCAGCCGGTGGAGAACTGTGTCTCTCATGGCTTAAACTGGCAGCCCCTCAGTGTCTGGCACATTGGGTGGAGGGGCTGATTTAGGGGTCCGCTTAAACCGGTCCTTTCACGCCAGGCAGGAAGGGACCACTTATGTCTGCCGTTTCAGCCTGCCGGTTATGGTTGGCTGACAACACTCTCAGAAATAAAGTGACAGTGGGGGTACATTTCTGTTCTTCAAGGATCACATTTCCCAATATACCCTGAAAGTTACAGTGATGTTCTCCTTGGGTAAAAATGAGTATGTTTTCCAAGCAAAAAAGGTACAAATTAATGATATATTGCTTGAAATTATATGTACCTATAGGGTACCGCCCCAGCCCCCAAGCATTTGTACCTTCTTTGGCACATTTCGTATCTGTATTTCTGAGAGTGAACATGGTTTCTACCTGGGATCGAGGCCTTTCCTGACTGAAGCAGTTGGGGGCCTAGAAGTGGACAGTTCTTAAGTGCATTACCTGGCTGCATAAACCAGTGGCTGGAATGAATGAGTTTCGTAGAGATAAAATTATTTGGAATGACTTGATTGATAAAAGCAATAACAAAAATCTACGTTAACCTCCTTTTTTTCCCCCGGCCTGCATGCTGAGGCAGCTGTAGGCTGTAGCATTGAGCTCTATAGTATGTGCCTGCGTTTGGATTTGGTCCAGGCATTGATTTTTCTTCTTCTTATTTTTGTCTCGCCTCGTTTGTCTTAATGTTACTATTTAGGATTGCGTCCTCATAAACCCACAGAAATGAGCGAAAGATCATCTCACAAAGGCTAGAGGATAAATGAATCCCTCTTAACGTATACTTCTCAGTGCATTCCAGTGCCTCTTTTGATTAGCTGTTGTTCAAGGACAAAACATAAGACCAGGAAATAAGAGATATACACAGTGCCGTCCATAAGTATTTGAACAGAGGTACAATTTTTGTTGTTTTGGCTCTGAGCTCCAGCACGTCGGATTTCAACTGTG
Source organism: Conger conger (assembly GCF_963514075.1). NCBI lineage: Eukaryota > Metazoa > Chordata > Actinopteri > Anguilliformes > Congridae > Conger > Conger conger. Next base: position 4,607,595 of record NC_083777.1, read on the forward strand.
AAACAATGAACATGAGTGCTAAAGTTAAAGTGCTGACTGTCGCCTTTCATTTGAAGGCATTTACATCCATATCAGGTGATCCGTGTAGGAATGGCATTCCTTTTCATTCATAATCCCGCCGTTTTAGGGGAGCAAAAGTAATTGGACAGTTGGTTTCTGCGCTATTTCAGATTATTCAGGTGTGTTCAATTGCTTCCTTCGTGAGTTATGTGAAAGCTTTCAGTATCTACTCTTGATTCTGGGCTTTCTATTGTCTTTGGAGTCTTGTCAATATGAGGACCATTATAAGGAAGAGGAAAAAATAAAAAAACAACACAGTGTGAGGCATAGGCCAAACAATTTGCTTACCAAAATAAACTGTATATGAGGATGAGTGGGTGTTTATGAATGACCTTTTTATAAACCTTCAGATCTCATTGGGTACCTGCTCAGGTTGAGAAGCCACCTGGTCAACGTTATCCAAACAGATAGATGGGAATGTTTGTTTGGTTCTAATGGAGCGGCACTTGGGATTGATTTCTGGTTGAGTGGCCCTTGGTCTTTGACTGTAAAAACATTTGGACTGGTTCATTTTCAGAAACAAACATCTCTGAAGGGTGTCTGTCTGACATGGAGCGCTGAGCTGTATCGTGCTTCTGTTGCAAACCCACACAAACCCTCCTTATTTTCGCTTTGTATTGATTAGATTTTTTGGCCGTCAATATATTCACCGTTGTGTATGATGGATAACTTAATCCCTGAGCAGCGTGAAGGGAGCCCCTGCTCTTTCATCCAGGTGGTGGTTAGAAATTAGTATAGATCTTTGCTAGGTTTTGAAACAGCTGGTAGCTGGTTGACCAGTTCAGACCAGCTCCCAACTCAACATGGTTTGACAGGTCAAGCTATGTTTTGAAGTAGCTGGTAGCTGGTTGACCAGTTCAGACCAGCTTTCAGCTGAACATGGTTTAGCTGGTTGACCAGTTCAGACCAGCTTTCAGCTGAACATGGTTTAGCTGGTTGACCAGTTCAGACCAGGTCACAGCTGGAAATAGTTTAGCTGATTGACCAGTTCAGACCAGCTCCCAGCTTGACATGGTTTGATGAGCTCAAGTTATCTTTTGAAACAGCTGGTAGCTGGTTGACCAGTTCAGACCTGCTCCCAGCTCAACATGGTTTGACCAGCTCAAGCTATGTTTTGAAACTGTTGGTCAACCAGCTACCAGCTCAGACAAGCTACCAGAACTAGCTGGTTGACCAGCTCATACCCAGCTCGACCATCTTTGTGACCAGCTGTTGACCAGCTCATACCCAGCTAGACCAGCTTTGTGACCAGCTGTTGACCAGCTCATACCCAGCTAGACCAGCTTTGTGACCAGCTTGACCATGCTGGTTGACCAGCTCATACCCAGCTAGACCAGCTTTATGACCAGCTTGGCCATGCTGGTTGACCGTGGTGGATTTCGCAGCAGGTTTAGTGTTGGTTGCTCTGTGTGAGGCTGCTGCTGGTGGTGCAGATGGCGTGCGGCCCTGCCCACCCCCTCTCTCTGCCCACGCCCTGTCTGTGGCGGGTAGGGAGGTGCCAGCGCGGAGCCCCTGCCACTTCCGCTGACCCCGCTCTGTGTGGGAAGAGCAGCCCGCCCCAGCAGCATGCCGGCAGCATGAGAGGCTGGGAGAGGCTGGGAGACGCTGGTCTCTAGGTGCAGTGTGATAGCAGGGTGCCTGCACACACACACACACACACACACACATATTCACAGATACACACGCACATGCAGGCACGCACACTCTCACTCGCACACACACATGCATGCACACACACACACACACACACACACACACATATTCACAGATACACACACACATGCAGGCATGCACACACACATTTAACACATGCACACGCACACATTCACAGATACACACACACACGTATGCACACTCGCACTCACACACACGCATGCAGGCATGCACACACACATTTAACACATGCACACGCACACATATTCACAGATATGCACGCACACTCGCACTCACACACACACATATTCGCAGATACACACGCGCACGCACACACACACTCACACACACACACACATGCACACACACACAGATACACATGCACATGCACGCACGCATGCACACTCATGCACAGACACTCACACACGCACACACACATGCACGCACACACCGACATGCGTGCACACACTCCATCTCTTTCTCTCAACTCTCAACACTGACAGGAAGAGCTCTTGGGTACTTTAGCCTGGGACTTTCACAACTTTGTCTGAAAGAAAATGGAGAATAAATGTTTCGATAAAATGTTTCAGGGCTGATGAGCATTCGGTATACTGCAAAAAGTCAAGTTCATTCATGAGTTTGTGACAGGGCCCCATATGCTGCAGTAGTGGTGCCACTGGCTAGATGTTTCTGTTGTTTCTGGGGTTTAAATGAAAGAGATGCCCTTACCAATTTTAATTTCAAGAGTACAGTTTTCTTTTACATTTATTCATTTTTTTTCTTCTTCTTGAAAAACACACCGAAAATGTGCACACCATCAGCAAAAAGGAACTTATTTAGGTTTTTCTCGAAATGAAGTTGCAAAATCAACCACAAATAATAAAATATATAACAAATCATTTGCTGATTTGCAATATTACAAACTCTATGTAAATGCAAATGTAACTGCCCACTTTATTAGGTACACCTATCTAGTACGGGCTAGGACCTCCTTTTCCCCCCAGAACTGCCTGAAATCTTCACAGCATGGATTCAGCAAGGTGCTGGAATATTCCATGGGGATTTTGGCCCATGCTGACTTGATAGCATGCACTTCCTGCTGATTTTTTGGCCACTCATTATATGCTGTGAACTTGACTTGTGAGAACGTAATTGTGCTTCTGCAAATAAGTGTTGAGAGGTACGCATTTGCCAGGAGTCTGGTTAGGCTTTCGGCCACTAAACTGCCACTCACTGGATCACACCATTCTCTGTATTGTGTGAGAATCCCAGACAGGCAGCTGTTTCTGAGATGCTGGAGCCACCTCTTCTGGCACCGACAATCAGACCACAGTCAAAGTCACTTAGATCACACGTCTTACCCATTCTAATACTTGCTCAAACAAAAAACTAATCCTCTACACTATGTCTATATGCTTTATATATGGAGTTGCAGCCACACGATAAGCGGGTTATTTGCTTTAATGAGCAGGTGTACCTAATACTATACCTAATGTACCTATTAAAGTGGTCGGTGAATGACGGATTTTGACCCCCAAATAATGTGTTTTAATCAGTATAAAAGTGTATAACTGATACAAGTGCTCATTCTAAAATGTTAGCAGAGCCAATTAACAAGTTGTTATCATGTCAAACTGAACAATGTCATTATACTGACAACAAAATGTAAGTGTTGTCATGGATTATGGTACTCATAGTATTATCTTGCACTGGCATCTGGTAACCTGGGCAACAACTTTGCTGAACTATTATTTTTGATATCTTACCTGATGAGTGGGTTTCATGCATGTCATTTCCATGGTGATGAGCTGATCAAAGACTCCCAAGACTCTGTTATTAAAGAAGAAATTTGGACTGAAATGCAAAAGATGGTAGATTAGCCCGGAAGTAGGGTTAGTGATGTCCTCTATTGAAATGAGAATTGGTGGGTGTGAGACCACTTGCTCATTGGGCAATTCCAGTGTTATGGATGTGACATTTGGACACAAAATGACAAACAGAATCCCTCAGAAAAATGACTCTTCATACATGATAAAAAAACATCTGAATGCATATTATCATAGCACCCACTTGGCTGAGGGGGAGGACCAATAAATAATTTAGAAAATATTGTTAAGCCAGAAAAGATGCGACAAATAACCAGAAAAGATGTTACAAATAACTGCCTCAGAAAAGATGTGATGCAAAATGCAGAAAGTTAAATATCCATTTGATGTAGAAAGCTTGGCTGAACATAAAAATAGCAATTTTGGATATATCTTCGTCTTGATCTTTATGAGGAGATACCAGTGTTGTGGATGTGACACCTTTGCGTTATGGATGTGACTCGTCTGAAATGCACATTGTTTGATCTACTTCCCAATCAAATGTTATTATAACACATTTGTTGTCATCTGAAATGGTTCTGTATATCAGATTTGACATTGAGAACCATCTGAAATGGTTTTGAATGTTTTCAAGATGGCCACCAAATAGCATTGCTTTCAATGGTAATGGGACTAATAAATCTATTTTTAAGCAATTTCCTGTTGTTAGCCTACATTTTTATCAGATTTCAAAATGGTCACAATTGACTGTTTGGGACATAATAAGTTTTATTGGGAAATTAGTAAGTACATTTTTGTTCATGCTCAGGATGACATTACTGTGGAATTGCCCATTTGTACTCCAGGGAAGTATGTCTGTAGCCAAGCGTTAGTGCCACGAGAAGCAGTCTGCTTCAGCCAAACATTAATCGGGGTTCGTGGTGCGAGTGTGGAATCACAAATGTGTTTTGAACAGAGAGTCATTAGTGGAACCATTTTATTTATCGTGACACAGTTTTGTAAGACATAAAGAAACACAAAAATCCCACTGACAGTTCCTTTCTTCTTTGAGTAGCTGCGTATGCTAATGATGCTAGCTGGGTCTTGCAGTGGCTCGTCTGAATGCGGGATTTCTGTTGAGTGGCTTTGAACGAGGAAAGTGGTGAGCATTGAATTGCCAACTACAGTCAGGTGCAAATGTTTGTGAAGAGTGCTGCAAAAAGTACATTTCTACATTGGAACACATAGAAGTATGTAAAAGAAAAACGTTACTTGCGTTAATTATTTCATTCTTAATGTCTTTACTCTGTAGAAATATTTTGGCATGTTTTTTGCAACATTCTAAATTAGTCAGAGAATCACATAATGTTTAGAAAAAATGGTCACCTCTAGTCAACACTTGTAAGAATGTGTACACTGTTTACATGTATTTGTCTCTTTTTGTGTTCCACATAAATTGACAACTAACATTAAGACTATTAAACAAACAAAATAACATACCATTTTCTTTGTATTATTAAACACGTAGGTCCAGTTTCAGACAAGACTGGTGTAGACTAAATTCAATTTTGAATGGAGATTCTAAACTTAATCTGTGTCTGGGAAACTGGCCCTGTAATTCACGAAACTTTACTACACAAATTGAACAAAATGGCTGAATGATCTGCACAGCACAGCACAAGCCACGATAGCCCAAAAACAGCCCAGCACAACACAACTTCCTACAAAAGTTTCTGTTACAGTTGTCATAGGCTCGGTGTTCAGAAGTGTTTCACCCAACTGTATGCCTGGTACAACAGGGCTCCTCCCACCCGGGGAGAAATGGCCAATAGCTGACCAGAACCAGGCAAATGCCCACACGCTGGCCACCCTCTGTCACGAGAGATGTGAGTCCCCTCTGGTTCTCTCCTGTAGTATGGAGGGGCAGGATCAGTGTGAGATTGCATGCTCATTGGTCAGTGTGAAATCGCATGCTCATTGGCCAGTTTTAGATTGCATGCTGATTGGTCAGTGTGCAATTGCATGCTCATTGGTCAGTGTGAGATCACATGCTCATTGGTCGGTGTGAGATCACATGCTCATTGGTCGGTGTGAGATCACATGCTCATTGGTCGGTGTGAGATCACTTGCTCATTGGTCGGTGTGAGATCACTTGCTCATTGGTCGGTGTGAGATCACTTGCTCATTGGTCGGTGTGAGATCACTTGCTCATTGGTCGGTGTGAGATCACTTGCTCATTGGTCGGTGTGAGATCACTTGCTCATTGGTCGGTGTGAGATCACTTGCTCATTGGTTGGTGTGAGATCACTTGCTCATTGGTTGGTGTGAGATCACCTGCTCATTGGTCGGTGTGAGATCACTTGCTCATTGGTCGGTGTGAGATCACTTGCTCATTGGTCGGTGTGAGATCACTTGCTCATTGGTCGGTGTGAGATCACTTGCTCATTGGTGGGAGTGTTATCACTTGCTCATTGGTTGGTGTGAGATCACTTGCTCATTGGTGTGAGTGAGATTGCATGCTCATTGGTGGGAGTGAGATTGCATGCTCATTGGTGTGAGTGAGATTGCATGTTCATTGGTGGGTATACGCGAGTGGATTTGCAGCCGTAGACTTGTGGGTGGATGATGTTTTAAAAAATTGAATTATGGAGCAATTTATTTGAAAAGCAACAAATGGACAAATGCACGCTCAGCTAAATTGTGAAAAAGCCTTTTGTCAAAGGGAAGTGGATTGAATACAAAACATGACCTTGCTGACACCTAGTGGTGGCTTTGTGCATTTCCCATTGCTCAAATTCAGCTTGCAGTCCTGCCTCATGTCTTGTGCAGTTGGCAGTATCTAGGAATTCCTAAGGAGCAGCTGATGGTGTTATTCCCTGTTTAACTATACTCCACTTTCAGCACGTACTGCGTTTTTACTGCACAGTCCGTTATGGCCCTTCTACACCCAGGAAACATGCACACAGAGAATAGAAAAACAATATTCTGAAAATACGTCCAGAAACGTTCCCCTTACCACATGTGAAGTGGGGGATTAGGCCCCCTTGGCAGTCCCCTTGTGTTCCCTTTTGCGGCGCAGACACGCAGGCAGCAGTTGGCGGGTTCTGGCGTTCGGGGGAGATATTAGCGGCACGGCGTGCCAGGCGTTGGCTGGGCCCGCTGACGGAGTCTGTGAGGCTCCGGTGTGCCCGGAGAGGTGCCAGCTCTCTTTCTCTTTTTTCAATTACAATAAAAGCAGCCTCAGGCAATGGCAGATACCGCACGTATTTAATCTAAGCCAGACGAGCTGCCTAGCAATTCCACTTTAATTGTGCTGGCTTTGTGTTAATGTGCTTCCCCTTGGAGCACTGGACCTGAAAAATGCGGTAGGTGTGTGTGTGTTTTGGCCAGGGAGTAATGAATTGCATTTATACAGCACCTTTCGATGGATCTTGGTGCACTTTAGAAGAAAATTTAGGAAGATGCGGATATTCACCACCAGCCAACTCCCGTCTACCTGGGTGATGCCCAGTGGCCATTTTGTACTAGAAAGCTTTACAGCGAATGCAGAATATATTTGTGTATGACTGAGACAGTGGTGTCTAACTGTGCCTGAACTGCAGCTGTGTCAGTGCAGACAACCATGGGTTGGTTTAGGTTGGGTATGAGTCGGGTTGGGTTGGTTTTGATTTGGGGTTGGGTCAGTGGGGTTGGTTTGAGTTGGGTTTGGTTTGGTTTGGTTAGGGCAGCCTGTAGCGTTGTGGTTAAGGTACATGTAGCAACAATCCCCACAGCCGTTGGGCCCTTGATCAAGGCCCTTAACCCTGCATTGCTCCAGGGAAAGATTGCTTAGTCTAATCAACTGTACGTTGGTCTGGATGAGAGCGTCTGCCAAATGCCATTAATGCAGTGTAATGGTTGGAATTGGGTTGGTTTGGTTTGCATTGAGCTGGGTTGGGTTTGGCTCTGATTGGGTTGGGTTAGTGTGGGTTGCATTGGATTGGCTCAGTTTGGATTCAGGTTGCAGGTCATTCCCCGCTTGATGAGTTAACCATATAACACTCGAAATGTGTTCAGTAAGTTCTACTGAGTTAATAAAACCCTAACCTTGCTTTATCAGAGCACTTCTTATAGAAGTCGACATCTCAATCCATCTAACTTAACTTCACTATTTAAATGACATTTGGCAGTCCCTGAAGAGAGTGTCATTTTCAGTGCCTTTCAGTCCCATAGCCTCTTGCACAGCTAAGCTCTGCTACCTGCTCCTGGGGACATCTCTGGATGTTCTCCCAGGATCCTCCGGGGCAGGGGCAGGCACGCTGCCCAGAACAGAGCTGCTTGGCCCTGGCATCGGTTGTCCTTCTCAGGACCAAGCACCACATCTTTCCTCTCGCCATCGCACGCTGGCACACATCCCTCTCCCAGCTTTAGTCATGGATTAACTGTGCCATCTGGTGTTAAAAAAAGGCTTTCTGTTTAACCGCATCACTGTCTGAAACTGTTAATGTCCGTGTTTTGGTTTTGTTTTAAATGTTGTCGTTTTTTTTTTTTAATCCCCATAGCACGACTCCTGAGCCTCACTGTGGAAGAGAGACGTAAGGAATATTATGAATCCGTGACGCTGGACAAGATTCCCACCTGGAAAAAACAGGAGAAGAGTAAAGGTGAGGATCGGAGCTGGGAGACGCCGTGCGCTGTATTTCCCTCTTTCAGCTCTGCTTGGCTCCTTCTCCAATCGCCGGATGAAGTCACATCTCTAGAAAGCACGAGAGAATCACTCAGAAAATGTCCACCGACACCTGCTTCTTTCTGTATTTGTGAATCTGACAGTTGTAAAAACATTGTCTTCTTTCTTTCTTTTTTGTGGGGGTGGGGGTGGAGTTGTAGGGGAGGGAAATACATTTGTTCATGCTGTACTGGTGAGATGACCTGGAAGAATATAACCAGCAGTTATATAACCAGAATATAACCAGCAGCTATATAACCAGAATATAACCAGCAGCTATACAACCAGAATATAACCAGCAGTTATATAACCAGAATATAACCAGCTGTTATATAACCAGAATATAACCAGCAGTCATATCACCAGAATATAACCAGCAGTCATATCACCAGAATATAACCGGCAGTCATGTAAACAGAATATAACCAGCCGTTATATGACTGTTATATTCTCACTCACTGTTCAGCTGGGCCCAGTCCCAGCAGGCCCCAGTAGTAGCCTCCAGCTCTGGCCTTTGGCGTCAGCTACTTCAGTTTTTAAGATTGTTTAAATGTAGTATTTTGTACAAGTGCGGAAACGAAAAAAAAAATACCTGCATTGAGGTTGCACGCATTGTGACAGAATCGAAAGGAATAGAAAGCTCCACTCTCGAACACAGATCCAGTCTGCCTACATTTCCCATCATTCCCCTGAACTCCTCTCACCTCCTGCCTACAGCCAATCAGAGGATATGAGGGTGTTCCCAATCACTTTCCCCCCAATCATCTCACCTCAAGCCACTGTACCAGTACATACGCAGGTGTTTTCAATGCTGAATTAACACTGTACCATTACATATGCAGGTGTTATCAATGCTGAATTAACACTGTACCATTACATACGGAGGTCTTATCAATGCTGAATTAACACTGTACCATTACATACGGAGGTCTTATCAATGCTGAATTAACACTGTACCATTACATACGGAGGTCTTATCAATGCTGAATTAACACTGTACCAGTACATACACAGGTGTTATCAATGCTGAATTAACACTGTACCAGTACATACGGAGGTGTTATCAATGCTGAATTAACACTGTACCATTGCATACGGAGGTGTTATCAATGCTGAATTAACACTGTGCCATTACATACGCAGGTGTTATCAATGCTGAATTAACTACCGGCAGTAAATGAAATACAAATAGAAATAAAAGACCCTCTGGAAAAACATTATTTAAAAATTCCCACTGAAAGTGTTTCTCAGTAACTAGCTGGAAGGTTTGTTTTGCCTGACAAAGTCGCAATTTACCACTGGCTATTAACATCAGAGGACTCCGCAGTGGTCTCCTGGTGAGAGCAGCATATTATTATAATATTCAATTATTATGACTTATTTGCTAAGTAGACAGCTTCACCTTGAGTGACCTACACAGCTTGTTTTTTTTGTGTACAATCCACTCCGATGACTGGATGTTTATTTATTTATTTTTCACTGAAGCAATTTGGTTAAGTACCGTGCTCAAGGGTAGCAGAGCATTGCCCCGCCACTCAGTTTCAAGCCCCGCCCCCGAAGCCCCCTATTGCATTGCTGCCATACGCTACACTCGATTAGCCTCCCGGTGTCAACTCTAATCTCTTATCTGATTCACTACGAATTCAGGCCAGGCGGAGGGGAGGGGGGACGAGACGAGCCCGCAGAATTTCGTCTCGTTTCCGCAGACCGAAGACGCTGACTGTGCTTTCGTGCTCGGGGACCTTGCAATCGAGAGGGGAACGGCAGATTCAATTTGGAGTCCTGACCGCGGGGCTGCGTTTCAGCATCCGCCAGCGGCCGCCAGCCGCACGCGAATGAATGAAAGTGAAAGTGCTTCGCCGGGCGCGTGTTGCCGGCGGGTCGCGGGAGATTAGAACCTGCTCGCAGGTGCGTTCCCAGCGCTAGCGAGGACGAGCTTTGATGCGCCGGCTCTCGCTGGCTGCATCTCAAACCGAAGGCGGTTGCCTTGATGCCTCAATGCCCGATTAGTCCACTGTCCTCTTCGGAAGTGCTTAGGCAGCACAATAACGAGACGCACATTGAAGGCAGAAGGACGTTAGAGTCAAAGTAACGTGATGATAAACCTGGGTCTAATACGTAATTGTTTTGGATTTAAATTCTTTTCTATGCTCGATTGATTTTGAATCGTGCAACTGAGCCAATCAAGGACCAGAATGCGGGGTTTGCACTTTTTAAGAGTATTTCATAATCTCAGAAATAACGGAACGAAAAGGGCCTAAACATGTACAAATGCATGTTGCTGGGGCGGTACCTTATAGGTACATAAAATTGTACCCCTAACCAGCAATATATAATTGATTTGTACCTGTCTTGCTTGGAAAGCATACTCATTTGTACCCAAAAAATATTACAGTACTTTCTGGGTACATTTGGGAAATTTGATCCTTGAAGAACAAAAATGTACCTCCACTGCCACTTTATTTCTGAGAGTGTAGGTTCCAATACGGCAGGCAAGCTCAGTAAAGCGTGGAGAAGTATTGTAATCCAAAACAATTATGTATTTGGCCCCGGTCTGGTGTTGGAACTGGAGGACTATCAGCTAAACATGAAGCCGTGTTTGAATAGCGCCAGCACTTGCTTTGAACGAACCCCACCTGCACAATTCATCAGTGCTCTCAGGCTTCCTGTTCTCGGATTTTACTTTAACCCCTATATTCTGACAGGAGCAGCTGAAATCTGGCATCTGTTGTCCTTTTAGCTGCTCCTGAGTTGGCCCAGCGCAGTCCGCATGTATTTGGACAGTGGTCCAATTCCTGTTCTGTCGGCTCTGTACTCACAGTGGATTTGAAATTAAACTATGAATGTGAATATTCCTTATACCTGCACTCAGGAAGCGATTGTATACACTAATTGACTAATCAGAAACAGCTGAGAATTACTTTTGGTCCCTGAAAATGGAGGGGTGTTTTATAAAAAGGGATCTCACATGTTACATGTGGATATGCACAGAAATTAAAGGAAACAATCTGCACTTTAAATGGTAAATCGTTGGCATTGATATAGCGCCTTCATCCTAAGCGCTGTACAATTGATGCTCCTCATTCACCCATCCACACACACACACACACACACACTCATAAATTGTTATGGACTGCACTGTATGTGATTCTGCATCACTGTGTGTGTGTGTTCGCAGTCAAAAGGCACAAGGCTGCTCCCTTATTTGTGTTCAGGTATTTGTCCACTGTTGTCATCATTTGTTTTGGAAGAAGACCCAGCATTCCATGTCCTCAGACACCGCAGGGCGGTCGCTGCTGTCTAATGGCTGGCTAATGTAATTATACTCCCCCAGATGGCTGTTTGCACCTCAACGGTGAATGTCTCCAGCATGCCTTGTTGGGGCTTGTGTGCCGGTTGGGATCTCTAAGTGCTACTTAAGTATTGCATTTGTATTCTCTTTCTGTTGGCGGAGGGACTATGATTATGGAAATTAATTACACATTTTACTTTATCATTATTTTTGAAATCAAAGTACTCAAAAGTATGTATCTGCATTTCAACGGATTTAATTTGGCAAGAAAAATAATACAAAGTATGAAAGATATATGTTATCTATGATGCATGAAGGCGGCAGATGTGGAAGCAACCCCTCTTAAATCTTTCATTTAAGTCAGTGATGAATGCAGCTGACAATAACATTAGTTACGCTTTTATCCAAAGCGACTTACTGTTGATTAGACTACGCCGGGGACAATCCATGTGGGGTAAAGGGGCTTGCACAAGGGCCCAACAGCTGTGGCTACATTGGGGCTTGAACCATCAACCTTCCAGGTACGAATCAAGCAACTAAGCCACTAGGCGGCTATAGGCTGCCCCAGAGATATCACAGGGTCCTTATCAAAGATATCATGGTAACCTGATCACCATGGTGATCACCATGAATCCCCATAGCGATATCATGGTAACCAGAGCTTTGTGTTTCCAGGAAAAGAGGAAGTGGATGAGCAGGATGTGCCCCACCTGAGTGACAAGGTTTCTCTCTACAAAGGTGACATCACCATCCTGGAGGTGGATGCCATAGTGAATGCTGGTAAGTTTGTGGATTTATTCTTTTTTTTTCGGAAAGCCTGCAACCTGAAGCCTTTTGAGTTCCACAACCTGGTCAACGTTCAAGCAAAAGGCACATTTTTCTGCTGCTGGCTTTTTGAGTTTGTTCCTGTGTTTGGTTTGGTTTTTTAGGACCTTGCTGTCTCGATATGACCAGTCGCACTGTGTGTAAAGCTCATGATGAGTTAGCATCAGCGGTTCCTCTCGTGTTGCACATTCGGAGCCGTAGTGCTGAGGGTGGCCGTGACTCAGGGGGAGGAGGCCACAGCTGTGGGGGCAACAGCAACATGCTGTAAAAACAGGAGAGGAGAGCCCTGGTGAACATCAGTGAGCTGAATGCTTGTTGCAGAAGCGCTTGTTAAACAACAGTCTACTGTGTGGTGTTTAGTGTGCTCTCAGGAAGGTGACAGTAACGCGAATAACCACACATTACAACAGTAGTATGCAGAAGAGAATCTCTGAACAAACAACGCGTCAAGCCTCTTAAGTGCATAGGCTACAGCAGCGGAAGACCTAAATACTAAATACCTAATAAAGTGCTCAGTGAGTGTACATAAGTGCTTCAGTGGGCACAGGTTTTGCCGAGTGGCTCTGCTTGTCTTCAGACTGGTCTTCTGCCGTTTCCCGCCGCTTGTGTACCATCATTCTGAACATTCATGGGTGTTGAGGCTTTGAGCTGTTGGGCTGAGTATTCGTAAGAATATGAAAAGGTTATTATTTCAATTCATGGCTGTGTTCTGGAAGATGATCGCACTGGGAAACTGCGTTTACAGCAGGGGTGCACACCAAGGACCGATCCGTTTCAAGATTTGTTTTTGCCAACTTCAGTTCTTAATGTTTTCATTCAACCAGCAGACCGGCTCATCCTCCAGGACCGGAGTTGTGCACTCAGGGTTTACAGTTATTCTGTGGGCTGTGTTTAGAAATGGTGCTTGTGAGCCATCTAGTGGCTAAAAGCAGAATGTGCAGGTCTGACCATTTTTCTACCTTTTACCCATAACAGTTTCTGTTCTCTCGCGTGTAACGGTTGCTACAGCCCTACCTCTCCCATGGTCCATGGGGAACACAATCGGACCGCAACCTAAAACAAATGACCACCAAACCAAAGTTCAAAATCAAAATACAAAAAAAAACACATTACAAAAGAAAAACTGCAAACAAAACATGGCACAAAACACTTGCTGAACCTATAAAACCCACCATTCTCAAAAACACAGGACGTAGACCAGTGCCTTCCACAAAAAAAAGAAGATCTCTTTTCAAAAGTCTCTAACTGCAGAAACTTCCACCTTTTATTCCACCTTTTATTGGCAGGTGACCATAATTGCCAATTACTTAATTAGTCTGCAGCTGAAGGAGCCAGCCTACAGAAGAAGGGTGGCACAGATGGTGCAGTGGGTAGCACTGTCGCCTCACAGCAAGGAGGTCCTGGGTTCGAATCCTGGTCGGCCGGGGCCTCTCTGTGCGGAGTTTGCATGTCCTCCCTGTGTCTGCGTGGGTTTCCTCCGGGTACTCCGGTTTCCTCCCACAGTCCAAAGACATGCAGGTTAGGCTAACTGGAGAGTCTAAATTGCCCGTAGGTATGAGTGTGTGAGTGAATGGTGTGTGTGCCCTGCGATGGACTGGCGACCTGTCCAGGGTGTATTCCTGCCTTTCGCCCAATGTATGCTGGGATAGGCTCCAGCCCCCCTGCCACCCTGTTCAGGATAAGCAGGATGAGCGGGTTAAGATAATGGTTAAGATAATGGATTAACTACAGAAGAACAAAGCAACTGACTCCAGTGTCAGTTGGCAGAATAAACAGTCAAATTCCTGGACAGTGTGCAGGGAGGAGGCCTTTTAATGAGTTCTTCCGTTGCTTTTCTGGAGATGCTGCATTCTTCCACGCCTGGGGAGTTTTACAAGTACAGGCCTGTCCGCGGTTGCCGGAGATTTTGTTTAGCTCGGTTTTTCTTTTGTTTCTTTGATATCCACTAACACTTAAATTAAACTACCCACCAAAGCACGAGGAGAGCACGCTGCCACAGAAGGCAGGATGATCGGGCAGGCCCTGGCGAGGAGGGGGGGGGGGGGGGGTGTGTTTCTTCCAGCAGTCTTCCACCTGTGGAAATGGAGGATGTGTCCCGTGCCATTTGGCCTTCCTTTTTCCATTCGGCCCACAGCACACACCGTAGGTTAGGAAGCTCTCTCTAACTGCGTCTAGTCAGGTGCCGTTGGGCCAGCACACATAGGCTCAATGTGATGAATACGTTCCCCAGCTCAGAGGGGTTCCTAACACTGTAGCTTCACATTGGAGTGACGGTTACATCAGTCGTGAGGTGAAACCTTGTTTTGCTCCAGCTGATCTGATGCCTGCTTATAAACAAGCGTAGTGGCTTCCTTTTGAAATGTTTCTTCAGGCTCTGATAGACACTATTTGTAGGGTTTCCAACTCATTTGCAATGACAGATATTAACAGTAGATGTGAGTTCAAATAAAGGAAATACTTTATTTACCAGATGGTTTGGGGAGTGGTTGCAGTTTAAGAATTCAACAGGCATTTCGAACTGTTCTAAAAATAGATATAGGCATTGCAAGATGATTAAATATCTGTATCTTGCTAGTTCTAATGCACAAGGCTGTAACCATAGATACCGTGTTAATACCTGAATCAAGCACACCTGAGTGCGTAAGTGTGGAAACCAGTGTCAAAATAAAAGTCTCCCAATTAGAAAAGTGACCTTAGAAATAACCAATTGTATCAATATTTCGTACAAAGTAAAACAACTCCTTGTCTTCAATATGTTAATAATAGTAATAATATGCATTAGCATCATACCATAAATGTAATACACCAAGGACTGGCTCAGGTTTTTGAGAGACCATCAAAATCAACAATCAAACATCGCCTGGAACTTCAGATTAACTAATAGGGCTCCGTTTAACAGCAGTCTGAATACAAGTTATGTCAGTGAAGCATTGCTTGTGCAGGCTTGCTTTATACAGGGGCGGCATTTAACACAAGTCCTCATCTGCTTTCATTAAAATAAATGTAGGCCTAAAATGCAGCAGATTAGACTTCACTTTAATTGTATTTAAATACTTTTTTGTACATTATAATTGGTGTGCGCAAAAAAGGAATATCGGCAATTATAGGCCTAGCTATAAAATGGTACTAATCGTTTTTGGATTATAGTAATTATGAGAAGGTGACATTTAAATGGTTGTGTATAATCCCCCGGTAAATGTGGGTTCCCCTGCACAGGAGTCTGGTTAGAGGTAAAAACAGAATGTGGGCGAAGGGTTTGGGCAGTTTCAGTATCAGCCCCTGTGCCTCAGTTTCTTCCCTGTTAAAGGCTCTCAGTCTTACAGCTTACAGTTTGACCCAGAGAGAATGTCCTATTCCTTCTTCTTCTTCCAGAACAGTGATTGATGTTTTTTATTTTTTTTATCCCCCATTACTTTTGACAGCGAAGTCAAGTGGTTGAGACAGCCCTGGGTAAGATGTGCACAGGGTAAGATCTGAGCGTAGTCTGTGTAAGTCCCGGGTAATGCCAGAGTAAGCGCTGTGGAAGGCTCGGATAAGGCCCGGATAAAGATCAGCACAAGCCCACAGTAAGCTCTGAGGCGCTCTGCAGCGGTCGTGTGTGGAGAGGGCGGGCGTGGGGGAGGGGGAGACGCGGCACAGAGAGGTGTCAGTGTGCTCTTCTCTGTATCAGTCATCGAAACCACACTTCCCTCTGAGTGTACTACACACCGGCTACTTTGATGTGCTCTCCGGTAAGGCCAGAGACCATGTGACTCTGACCCGCTCATGACTGAGAGCTCTGAGCAGAGGAGGGGCTTATCATATCGTGTGCGGACAGACCTGCTACCCCCTCCCCTGTCTGTCCGGGGTTGTGAGAACCAGAGGAACCGACTTGCAGCCGCCCTAGCTTAAACCCGCCCTGCCGACCTAGACGTACCTTACAGTCTGCTGAGGACAACCCAAGTTGGAAAGCGCAATCTGTACAAGTGCTAACTGTAGGCTACCGGTTCTACCTGTATCCGTGCTAACTCTACTAGCGCTAACTGTAAGAGCGCTAACTGTGGCAGCGCTAACTGTGCCTACTAGTTCTAACTGTACCAGTGTTAAATGTATGAGTGCTAACTGTAACACCGCTATCTGTGCCAGTGCTAACTCTACTAGTCCTGGCTGTACCAGTGCTAGGTGTGCCAGTGCTAACTCTACTAGTCCTGGCTGTACCAGTGCTAGCTGTGCCAGTGTTAACTCTACTAGTCTACTAGACTCTACTAGGGGCGGCTGTAGCGTAGTGGTTAAGGTAAATGACTGGGACACGCAAGGTCGGTGGTTCTAATCCCGGTGTAACCACAGTAAGATCCGTACAGCCGTTGGGCCCTTGAGCAAGGCCCTTAACCCTGCATTGCTCCAGGGGAGGATTGTCTCCTGCTTAGTCTAATCAACTGTACGTCGCTCTGGATCAGAGCGTCTGCCAAATGTCATGTCATGTCAGTCATGTAGTCCTGGCTGTACCAGTGCTAGCTGTGCCAGTGCTAACTCTACTAGTCCAAACTGTACCAGCTGTTTTGGATTTAGTAACCACCTTTGAACATAAAAATTGAAAACCACAACACAAGGAAAGAAATCTGTCCCCTGTTTAGACTTTCCAGTAGTGTAATGTGATGTGATGTCTAATGGGCCCTCCATCTTTTTCAGTCGATGCAAACACTTAAACTATAAGGATAATGACTGCAGTTCGATGCTTTCTGCCCTCCCTTGAAACAGCATTAAAAGCCTGTGCGCCTTCTTATTAGCATGTGTTCCTCACACAGAGCGTATTCCTCTCATGAGCAGGTCTGTCAGAGACGGGAGTGGGCACCTGAGCCGGCGGGGGGGGGGGTGCAGAGAGGCCTGCTCTCCAGGGCCCTGCTGTAGCCCTGTAAACACGGCAGAATCGATATCAGCTGTTAATGTGGCTCGGTGGATACTGTGCCTGAGTATCAGAGTCCTTCAGAGGCGTCGTTCAGACGAGGTGGGAAGCTCTTGAAAACGCGGCGCTGGGTTCAGCGTGCCGCCACTCGGAGCTTAATTGCTGACTGACAGGCGAGTGACGGGATCAGGAGTGGCCCGCCGGGCTCCCAGCGGACTGTTGTGACACGTTTTATATGCAGGAGGGGTCGAGCAGCTGGAAGGAAAAAATGATTTCGGTTTGACCGCGGTTGAGTACCTTGCCGAAGGAGCCATTTTCTAAAATCGTTTATTTAACCAGGGGAAAGTCCACTGGTGTTTCGCTTTTTCGCGGACACCCTGGGAGAAATGCCAGAGAGAACAGCTGCAGGTGGGAAGGGAGAGGGAAGGGCAGAGAAAGAGAGAGAGAGAGAGAGCGAGCGAAAGGCAGAGAGAGAGAGAAAGAGAGAGGGAGAGAGAGAGAGAGAGACGAAGAGAGAAGGGCAGGGAGAAAGAGCAGAGATCTTCCTTTTTTCAACCTGAATGAATCTCCAGATGTAAGTCAGCATCCAACGGAGGATTGAACCAGCAACTGTTTTTGGACTTTTCAGCACACTTGTCCCTGGTTCTGCCAAATGCCTGTAATATAATGTAACTCTGCAGTTAGCAGGCAAGCAGCCTACCGCTCGGCTACCCTGGTTCTGAATGTGGGTGTAGATCAGCGCTACTGAACTCCATCCACGTCCTGCGGGCCGCAGTGTCTGCAGACATTTGCTTCAACCGTGCGCTACACCACCTGATTTCAGCGTATATATTATCTGAACCAAGCAGGTAAAATAATGAGTGAACTCAGGTAGTGTAGCGCACAGGAGCAAATACCTGAGCAGCGATGGTGTAGATGGTGGAATGGCGGACTACATATACCATCATGCAGTTCACTTGTGTGACTTTTCTCAGTGGTCTGAGGAGAGGGGAGGAAACTAAAGAGAGTGTAGCACACACTTGCACCAGCTGCTGCTGAAATATAATTATACGGCTCATTAAACCCCCTTAAACTATTTGTTTGTTTGTCCTTGTCACTGAGCAGCAGGTAATCACATGCAGTGCACACAGACAGAGAGAGAGGGCGCCAGAGGGAGCAGAACAGACTGATTGGGCATCAGAAAAGCATGCTGTCTCTATGGGCTTTCTGTATGTCTACAGAAATGCCACGGCTTATGAACAGGTGAAGAGAGACACAGAGCAGCCATTTTCAGTGAATGGCTAACCCAGTGTGTTTAGGAGCTGGATTTATCTGTGTAGTGCCATCAGGTGAAGTATAAAACACACACACCCACGCACACACACACACACAGGCATACACCACTCACACACACACACACCTGCATACACTCACACAGGCATACACTCACACACACACACACCCGCATGCACTCACACACGCACACACATGCAGACACACACGCACACACATATGCACATGTACACACACACAGGCATACACACATGCACACACATACAAACACACACACACACATGCACACGTACACACACACAGGCATACACACTCACACACACATGCACACACGTACAAACACACACATGCACACGTACACACACACAGACATACAGACCCACACGCACACACCCGCACGCATGCACAAACGCACACACAGGCATACACACTCACACACACATGCACACACGTACACACACACATGCACACGTACACACACACGTACACACACACACACACACACACATGCACACGTACACACACACAGACACACACACCCACACGCACACACCCGCACGCATGCACAAACGCACACATTCCAAGTCATGAGCGGCTTGTGAAGAAGGTGACTTATTTTCGGATTGAGAGCTAATCCTTATTTCAAGCGCTTTCTTTCAACTCAAATCCTCCTTAATGCTTTCTCCGTTTCCTCTAATATGCTTTAGAACTATTCCTTTCTTCAGCCTTCAAAGAAACTTCTACATTTCCAAAAAACGAATTGAATTGAACGAAATGAATATTCACAGCAGCTGACACAATGTTCACTGTGAACCGCTCACCCCTCTGCTTCCTCTTGCTCTAATTATAAAGTCACAGTGTTACCACTGTAATAAAGGACCTTGGGTCCTGGCAGACATGCATGCCAGAAATATCACAATTCAATAACCTGGTGGGAAAGCTCTCATGTACAGTTTTTTACAAAAGTCTTTTTTGATACCAATATTACTTTTTCAATACTCTTCACACGATTAGTACAACAGCACTCTGTGTTAGCACAACAGCACTCTATATAGGGGGCAGCCTGTAGCGTCGTGGCTAAGGTGCTTGACTGGGACCCAGGAGGTTGGTTGTTCAAGCCTAGCGTAGCCACTTTGAATAAGTGTCTGCCAAATTAATGTAATGTAATGTGGCCCAAACTGTGGACTGTTTTTTTCTTTGCTTTTACAAAAAATCAATTAAATGGACACACTTCTCAAAAATCTTGAATTAATTTCTCACTCAGGCTCAACCAGCAAAAACATTCTACAGGCCACTTTGCAAATGTTTGCACATACTATAAAAAAAACTGATCCACTCAAGTTCAAAACTGTCAAGGCTAAAAGTCAAGTGACTAGCAATTTGCTTAGCCACAAGTGCTACATTGAAATGCA